>NW_024609192.1:0-110000 GCF_018296145.1 Oncorhynchus tshawytscha | reverse complement strand
TCTCTCTCCCTCCCTCCCTCCCTCCGCTGAGACTAATGATGCGTTCAAAACAACTGAGAACTTGGAAATCTCAGACTTCAGTGTGTTCAAGACAACTGGGAAGGACGAGATCTGACTGGGAAAAATATTTTTTGAACGGTCATCCAAGTCGGACAACCTGAAGATCACGGACATCATGATACACTCAGCTCTGCCGAGCAACTGCTACATCAACTGTTGTGTTTTAATGATACACTCAGCTCTGCCGAGCAACTGCTACATCAACTGTTGTTTTAATGATACGCTCAGCTCTGCCGAGCAACTGCTACACCAACTGTTGTGTTTTGAAATATAATATGGCTTGAGAAGAACAAGATTGTCAGGCCAGGCATATGGTGAATATGCTGTGATAATGTATTAGGAATACTGCACCAACCTCATTCCTAAAGAACAATTCTTTAGGAGGTTAAATGGTACATTGTTTACATACATTTTTGTATTTTTAAGATCTTAGATCTTGGCTTTTTGACTGGGAAAGGTTGCTGACCACTGGTTTATGACAACATGGAGTGACTGACAACGAGTGATGATAGCCAATCACAGTCTGGAGCTGGCTATAAGCCCCTCCTCCCTGTCAAAGTCCTTGCCAATAGGAACCAGGGGTAGGGGTGAACTCCATGTCCTGGTTGGTCACATAGCTGAGCAGTGGAAGTCATTGATCATAGGAGTTGGATTAGCTGGTTTGTTGACCTAATAGTGCAGCCGGCTTCAGTGAGGTCAGGTTGTCTTATCTTCCTAAAAACACATGGCTCCTGTGGAAGAGGCTCAGTCTATCATGAAAGCACAGAGTATCAACACACACACACAGCTCATCTAATAGTATTAGCTTTTAGCAGATAAAGTGTTTGGTGCAACGTCACTATTCTTAGTTTAGGATTATGTAAAGCGTCGCTGAATAGTGATATTTTTAAGTGTTTTTTATAACTAGCTGAGCAAAATAACAACCAGCTGAAACGTAGGCCTGGATGCAGTATCTTTGACTTCCCAGATGCCTTCACATTGTATTTTGAAAATATGTTTTCTACATTTCCCTTTTTGAAGCAAAAATTCTCCATCTAGCTTTGCAGGACAAACTAGACATGTCAGACCCATTTTACAGTTTAGGCCCAAGACCGTTGGTGGTGACTAGATGAAGACCAGTCATCAGGACATTAAGGAGTAGGGGGGTAAAGGATGGTGGTGACTAGATGAAGACCAGACATCAGGACATTAAGGAGTAGGGGGGTAAAGGATGGTGGTGACTAGATGAAGACCAGACATCAGGACATTAAGGAGTAGGGGGGTAAAGGATGGTGACTAGATGAAGACCAGTCATCAGGACATTAAGGAGTAGGGGGGTAAAGGATGGTGGTGACTAGATGAAGACCAGTCATCAGGACATTAAGGAGTAGGGGGGTAAAGGATGGTGGTGACTAGATGAAGACCAGTCATCAGGACATTAAGGAGTAGGGGGATAAAGGATGGTGGTGACTAGATGAAGACCAGTCATCAGGACATTAAGGAGTAGGGGATAAAGGATGGTGGTGACTAGATGAAGACCAGTCAACAGGACATTAAGGAGTAGGGGGGTAAAGGATGGTGGTGACTAGATGTAGACCAGTCATCAGGACATTAAGGAGTAGGGGGTAAAGGATGGTGACTAGATGTAGACCAGTCATCAGGACATTAAGGAGTGGGGGTAAAGGATGGTGACTAGATGTAGACCAGTCATCAGGACATTAAGGAGTAGGGGGTAAAGGATGGTGACTAGATGTAGACCAGACATCAGGACATTAAGGAGTAGGGGGTAAAGGATGGTGGTGACTAGATGAAGACCAGTCATCAGGACATTAAGGAGTAGGGGTGGGGGGTAAAGGATGGTGGTGACTAGATGTAGCCCAGTCAACAGGACATTAAGGAGTAGGGGGTAAAGGATGGTGGTGACTAGATGTAGACCAGTCATCAGGACATTAAGGAGTAGGGGGTAAAGGATGGTGGTGACTAGATGAAGACCAGTCAACAGGACATTAAGGAGTAGGGGGTAAAGGATGGTGACTAGATGTAGACCAGTCATCAGGACATTAAGGAGTAGGGGGTAAAGGATGGTGGTGACTAGATGAAGACCAGTCATCAGGACATTAAGGAGTAGGGGGATAAAGGATGGTGACTAGATGTAGACCAGTCATCAGGACATTAAGGAGTAGGGGGTAAAGGATGGTGACTAGATGTAGACCAGTCATCAGGACATTAAGGAGTAGGGGGTAAAGGATGGTGACTAGATGTAGACCAGTCATCAGGACATTAAGGAGTGGGGGTAAAGGATGGTGACTAGATGTAGACCAGTCATCAGGACATTAAGGAGTAGGGGGTAAAGGATGGTGACTAGATGTAGACCAGTCATCAGGACATTAAGGAGTAGGGGGTAAAGGATGGTGACTAGATGTAGACCAGACATCAGGACATTAAGGAGTAGGGGGTAAAGGATGGTGACTAGATGTAGACCAGTCATCAGGACATTAAGGAGTGGGGGTAAAGGATGGTGACTAGATGTAGACCAGTCATCAGGACATTAAGGAGTAGGGGGTAAAGGATGGTGACTAGATGTAGACCAGACATCAGGACATTAAGGAGTAGGGGGTAAAGGATGGTGGTGACTAGATGAAGACCAGTCATCAGGACATTAAGGAGTAGGGGGGTAAAGGATGGTGGTGACTAGATGTAGCCCAGTCAACAGGACATTAAGGAGTAGGGGGTAAAGGATGGTGGTGACTAGATGTAGACCAGTCATCAGGACATTAAGGAGTAGGGGGTAAAGGATGGTGACTAGATGTAGCCCAGTCATCAGGACATTAAGGAGTAGGGGGTAGGGGGTAAAGGATGGTGGTGACTAGATGAAGACCAGTCAACAGGACATTAAGGAGTAGGGGGTAAAGGATGGTGACTAGATGTAGACCAGTCATCAGGACATTAAGGAGTAGGGGGTAAAGGATGGTGGTGACTAGATGAAGACCAGTCATCAGGACATTAAGGAGTAGGGGGATAAAGGATGGTGACTAGATGTAGACCAGTCATCAGGACATTAAGGAGTAGGGGGTAAAGGATGGTGACTAGATGTAGACCAGTCATCAGGACATTAAGGAGTAGGGGGTAAAGGATGGTGACTAGATGTAGACCAGTCATCAGGACATTAAGGAGTGGGGGTAAAGGATGGTGACTAGATGTAGACCAGTCATCAGGACATTAAGGAGTAGGGGGTAAAGGATGGTGACTAGATGTAGACCAGTCATCAGGACATTAAGGAGTAGGGGGTAAAGGATAGTGGTGACTAGATAAAGACCAGTCAACAGGACATTAAGGAGTAGGGGGTAAAGGATGGTGACTAGATGTAGCCCAGTCATCAGGACATTAAGGAGTAGGGGGTAAAGGATGGTGACTAGATGTAGCCCAGTCATCAGGACATTAAGGAGTAGGGGGTAAAGGATGGTGGTGACTAGATGAAGACCAGACATCAGGACATTAAGGAGTAGGGGGTAAAGGATGGTGGTGACTAGATGAAGACCAGTCATCAGGACATTAAGGAGTAGGGGGTAAAGGATGGTGACTAGATGAAGACCAGTCATCAGGACATTAAGGAGTAGGGGGTAAAGGATGGTGACTAGATGTAGACCCGTCATCAGGACATTAAGGAGTAGGGGGTAAAGGATGGTGACTAGATGTAGGCCAGTCAACAGGACATTAAGGAGTAGGGGGTAAAGGATGGTGATGACTAGATGAAGACCAGACATCAGGACATTAAAGAGTAGGGGGATTAAGGATGGTGGTGACTAGATGAAGACCAGACATCAGGACATTAAGGAGTAGGGGGTAAAGGATGGTGGTGACTAGATGAACACCAGACATCAGGACATTAAGGAGTAGGGGGTAAAGGATGGTGGTGACTAGATGAAGACCAGTCAACAGGACATTAAGGAGTAGGGGGTAAAGGATGGTGACTAGATGTAGACCAGTCAACAGGACATTAAGGAGTAGGGGGTAAAGGATGGTGACTAGATGTAGACCAGTCATCAGGACATTAAGGAGTAGGGGGTAAAGGATGGTGACTAGATGTAGACCAGTCATCAGGACATTAAGGAGTGGGGGTAAAGGATGGTGACTAGATGTAGACCAGTCATCAGGACATTAAGGAGTAGGGGGTAAAGGATGGTGACTAGATGTAGACCAGACATCAGGACATTAAGGAGTAGGGGGTAAAGGATGGTGGTGACTAGATGAAGACCAGTCATCAGGACATTAAGGAGTAGGGGGGTAAAGGATGGTGGTGACTAGATGTAGCCCAGTCAACAGGACATTAAGGAGTAGGGGGTAAAGGATGGTGGTGACTAGATGTAGACCAGTCATCAGGACATTAAGGAGTAGGGGGTAAAGGATGGTGACTAGATGTAGCCCAGTCATCAGGACATTAAGGAGTAGGGGGTAAAGGATGGTGGTGACTAGATGAAGACCAGTCAACAGGACATTAAGGAGTAGGGGGTAAAGGATGGTGACTAGATGTAGACCAGTCATCAGGACATTAAGGAGTAGGGGGTAAAGGATGGTGGTGACTAGATGAAGACCAGTCATCAGGACATTAAGGAGTAGGGGATAAAGGATGGTGACTAGATGTAGACCAGTCATCAGGACATTAAGGAGTAGGGGGTAAAGGATGGTGACTAGATGTAGACCAGTCATCAGGACATTAAGGAGTAGGGGGTAAAGGATGGTGACTAGATGTAGACCAGTCATCAGGACATTAAGGAGTGGGGGTAAAGGATGGTGACTAGATGTAGACCAGTCATCAGGACATTAAGGAGTAGGGGGTAAAGGATGGTGACTAGATGTAGACCAGTCATCAGGACATTAAGGAGTAGGGGGTAAAGGATGGTGGTGACTAGATGAAGACCAGTCATCAGGACATTAAGGAGTAGGGGGGAGGGGGTAAATGATGGTGGTGACTAGATGTAGCCCAGTCAACAGGACATTAAGGAGTAGGGGGTAAAGGATGGTGACTAGATGTAGCCCAGTCATCAGGACATTAAGGAGTAGGGGGTAAAGGATGGTGGTGACTAGATGAAGACCAGTCAACAGGACATTAAGGAGTAGGGGGTAAAGGATGGTGACTAGATGTAGCCCAGTCATCAGGACATTAAGGAGTAGGGGGTAAAGGATGGTGACTAGATGAAGACCAGTCATCAGGACATTAAGGAGTAGGGGGTAAAGGATGGTGACTAGATGTAGACCCGTCATCAGGACATTAAGGAGTAGGGGGTAAAGGATGGTGACTAGATGTAGGCCAGTCAACAGGACATTAAGGAGTAGGGGGTAAAGGATGGTGGTGACTAGATGAAGACCAGACATCAGGACATTAAGGAGTAGGGGGATTAAGGATGGTGGTGACTAGATGAAGACCAGACATCAGGACATTAAGGAGTAGGGGGTAAAGGATGGTGGTGACTAGATGAAGACCAGACATCAGGACATTAAGGAGTAGGGGGATAAAGGATGGTGGTGACTAGATGAAGACCAGTCATCAGGACATTAAGGAGTAGGGGATAAAGGATGGTGGTGACTAGATGAAGACCAGTCAACAGGACATTAAGGAGTAGGGGGGTAAAGGATGGTGGTGACTAGATGAAGACCAGTCATCAGGACATTAAGGAGTAGGGGGGTAAAGGATGGTGACTAGATGTAGACCAGTCATCAGGACATTAAGGAGTAGGGGGTAAAGGATGGTGGTGACTAGATGAAGACCAGTCATCAGGACATTAAGGAGTAGGGGGGGGTAAAGGATGGTGGTGACTTGACAGGCCACTAGGACTTTGCCAAAAGGCAACTAAATAGTCTTAGACCATGAGAAACAAGATTCACTGGTCTGATGAAACCAAGATTGAACTCTTTGGCCTGAATGCCAAGTGTCAGGTCTGGAGGAAATTCCCCAAATACAGGTGTACCAAGCTTGAAGCGTCATAACCAAGAAGACTGGAGGCTGTAGTCGCTGCTTCAACAAATGACTGAGTCTGGAAAATATGGTACATTTCTGTCTTTTTATTATTATTTTTAAATAAATGGGCAAACATTTGTTTTTGCTTTGTCATTATGGGGTTGTGTGTGTAGATTGATAAGGGGGGATTGCAAGTCAATCCATCATCACCCACCTATGGAGTTGAAAGTCCGTTCTTGTGATTCCAATTCTATGGTGCTGCTACCTGCTACCAACCAACTGTTCTGTTCAGCAGGTTATCCAGGTCAACAACAAACCCAGCAGGAAACCTCTCTGCCTTCCTTCCTGCCTGGTGTCGGTTTCACACAACAGCCAAACATAAGCCTGGGAACACCTCACACTATTACATAGACGACTAGTACCATTTGATAACCCTACTGGTACCGCTGAAGGCAGCACTGATGAAGTGAGAGGGAATAGGCTTTGTGTCGACGTGAAAGGATGTAATCTGTCCACGAGAAGAGTTCACGGCTTTAGATTGATTTTTCTAAACCGTTTGGTTCTGGCTGTTAAGGGAAACAGACTGAAGTTGGTAGATTCAGAGAGCATTGAGTGCAATGTCCACAATGGGGCCAGAGTCAGGCAGATGGATGCAGGGGGTGGCTGATGTCTCAGTCTTCAGCTGCTTCCTACAGGGAGCAGGCAGTTATGGAACCAACACAAGGTCTTATATAGGCGGATTGATGTGTATCAGTTCAGAAAGTAGGAGTCATGTTTAGAAAACTCTATAGGTTATGAAATACACCTAACATGGCCTGACAGCCTCAGTAACAAAACAAAACTCATCGGCTAAGTCAATAATACTGTAATAACAGTGTCACCTATTCTTCATATATCTGTTCTTCTTCAGCCTCGTTCAAAACCACCATCTATTTTATACATAAGAGCCTGGTCCCTGTGAGAGAGATGGGCACCTGGGAGTCAGTGTGTGAAGTGGGCATCTTCCTCAGAGCAGCTGGGACTCCCTGCCCGCCTCGGCACCCGCCTCCCTCCCTCCTTCCCTGCCTGCCCGCCCGCCTCCCTCCTTCCTTTCTTCCCTCCCTGCCCACCTCCCTCCCTCCCTGCCCGCCTCCCTCCTTGCCCGCCTCCCCCTTCCTTCCCTCCCTCCCTGCCCGCCCCCCCTCCCTCCTTCCCTCCCTGCCTCCCTCCTTCCTTCCTTCCCTCCCCTCCCTGCCTCCCTCCCACCTCCTTCCTTCCTTCCCTCCCTGCCCACCTCCCTCCTTCCCTCCCCCCCCCCCTCCCTCCATCCATCCATCCCTCCCTCCCTCCATCCATCCATCCTTCCCTCCCTCCCTCCCTCCTTCCTTCCTTCCCTGCCCTCCTTCCTTCCCTCCCTGCCCGCCTCCCTTCCCTCCCTGCCCGCTTCCTTCCTTCCCTCCCTGCCCGCCTCCCTCCCTCCTCCCTTCCTTCCTTCCTTCCTTCCTCCCTGTCCGCCACAGCGCCCACCTCCCTCCTCCCTTCCTTCCTTCCCTGCCCGCCACAGCGCCCACCTCCCTCCTCCCTTCCTTCCTTCCCTCCCTCCCTGCCCGCCACAGCGCCCACCTCCCTCCTCCCCGCATCCCTCCCGCCTCCCTCCCTTCCTTCCTTCCTTCCTTCCTTCCCCTCCCTGCCCGCCTCCCTCCCTCCTCCCTTCCTTCCCTCCCTGCCCGCCACAGCGCCCACCTCCCTCCCTCCCTCCCTCCTTCCTTCCTTCCCTCCCTCCCTGCCCGCCACAGCGCCCACCTCCCTCCTCCCCGGCTCCTTGCTGGAGCTCCAGAGCCAGACACGCCTCAGAAACTGTTCCTGGCAGGAGTGGTCGTCCTATCAGTGGACAGTGTACTACACACAGCACCGTCAGCAGCAGAGACTCCACCTGAGGAGAATCACCAACTTCCTATACCTGACAGGGGAACATATGTGTTCTCTGCTGTAACCAAGTACTTTGATCTTGACATCTTGACACTTAGCTAGCTAGCAAGTTAGCAAACCAAATGCATCGCTGGAGCCCTGAGCTGGATAGAATGTATTCAAAACAGCAGATATCTCAGAGTTCTACTTAACCTCGTTGTTGGTTATAAGCAGTGGAGCAGCACGTAACCCCGCAGTGACCCCAACTAACCCCAACGAACCCCGCAAAATAAATATTTATTTTTAAAATCGGTATTGAAAATCATACCGTGGGTATTTCAAAATACCCCGGTATAAAACGGTATGTCACCCAAGCCTAATGATGCCCGCACAGCCCGAGTAGGCAACAACATGGGGGTTTTGTCTCCCATCTCAAAGACTTGTCTGGGCCAGCTAAGTCATGCAGTGTAGACTGGCTTTAGTCTACTTTTAAAATACATCTTTTTTACCACAACAGAAATCCAGCGGTAGTATATTATGGTAGGGACCAGGACGTTGAGCAGACGACATTAAACTGACCTCTGGACAGATGTTCCTAAACACATTGGAGTTCCAGACAGATGTGTCCCAGCCAGGCCAGAGAAGCCGTGGCGGAGAGGAGGAGGAGAGAGGCAGTGGAGGAGGACGAGGAGAGAGGCAGTGGAGGAGGAGGAGGAGAGAGGCAGTGGAGGAGGAGGAGGGCAGGGAGGAGAGGCAGAGGAGGAGGAGGAGGAGGAGGAGGAGGAGGCAGAGGCAGGGAGGAGGAGGAGGAGGAGAGAGGCAGTGGAGGAGGAGGAGGAGGAGAGAGGCAGTGGAGGAGGAGGAGGAGGAGAGAGGCAGTGGAGGAGGAGGAGGAGGAGAGAGGCAGTGGAGGAGGAGGAGGAGAGAGGCAGTGGAGGAGGAGGAGGAGAGAGGCAGTGGAGGAGGAGGAGGAGAGAGGCAGTGGAGGAGGAGGAGGAGAGAGGCAGTGGAGGAGGAGAAGGAGAGAGGCAGTGGAGGAGGAGGAGAAGGAGAGAGGCAGTGGAGGAGGAGGAGAGAGGCAGTGGAGGAGGAGAAGAGAGGCAGTGGAGGAGGAGAAGAGAGGCAGTGGAGGAGGAGAAGAGAGGCAGTGGAGGAGGAGAAGAGAGGCAGTGGAGGAGGAGAAGAGGCAGTGGAGGAGGAGAAGAGGCAGTGGAGGAGGAGGAGAGAGGCAGTGGAGGAGGAGAAGAGAGGCAGTGGAGGAGGAGAAGAGAGGCAGTGGGTAGAGGGAACAGAATAACACCTCACCTCCAGTCCTGACAGAAAGACTGATGTCCCACCATTTAGCTGGAGATAAATCAAGATGGACGCCAGAAGCACTTACTGATTAAGTGTCAGGAATCAGAAGTGCCCCACTCACAGCCAATACACTACAGTCCAGTCTGGCTCTCTGTCAAGAGTAGAATACTAGAGCAGGCCATACTGGGAGGACAAAAGGAACGCCTTATCCTCCCACTGGAATCAGACAGACCTGGAGATTAACCAGACAGGTCACCCCAACCCACGCGGAGGTTAAACAGACAGGTCACCCCAACCCACGGGGAGGTTAAACAGACAGGTCACCCCAACCCACGGGGAGGTTAACCAGACAGGTCACCCCAACCCACGGGGAGGTTAAACAGACAGGTCACCCCAACCCACGGGGAGGTTAAACAGACAGGTCACCCCAACCCACGGGGAGGTTAAACAGACAGGTCACCCCAACCCACGCGGAGGTTAAACAGACAGGTCACCCCACGGGGAGGTTAAACAGACAGGTCACCCCACGGGAGGTTAAACAGACAGTCGTCTGATCTTTCGACTGGTAGAAATTTTAAAAGGTGTTTTTATACATGGAAAACACATCTTATTGAAGGGATCTTCAACGGGACGATATTTTCTTGAACAGATGGTCGGGAACATAATGACAAATCATTTGTAGACTGAAAATTGACCACAAGAACAACAAATCAGATAATATGACTAAAACAATCATTCCAAACCTGGATTAAATTGTATATGATCACGTGTCTCTATCATGCCTGGGAATACCTGGGAACAGATTTACTCAATTAAAATCACTTGGTGTTTTTACAGTCTTATGGTCCAACAATGAACATAAAAAAAATATATCATTTTAAAGGTTAATTTTTATTGGTTCAGAAAACTTAAAGGGCCAAACAAAAGCAAGCCAACCAGTGGGCACCGAGCTGCTTTAAGCCAGCCGACCAGTGGGCACCGAGCTGCTTTAAGCCAGCCGACCAGTGGGCACCGAGCTGCTTTAAGCCAGCCGACCAGTGGGCACCGAGCTGCTTTAAGCCAGCCGACCAGTGGGCACCGAGCTGCTTTAAGCCAGCCGACCAGTGGGCACCGAGCTGCTTTAAGCCAGCCGACCAGTGGGCACCGAGCTGCTTTAAGCAAGCCAACCAGTGGGCACCGAGCTGCTTTAAGCAAGCCAACCGGTGGGCACCGAGCTGCTTTAAGCAAGCCAACCAGTGGGCACCGAGCTGCTTTAAGCAAGCCAACCAGTGGGCACCGAGCTGCTTTAAGCCAGCCAACCAGTGGGCACCGAGCTGCTTTAAGCAAGCCAACCAGTGGGCACGGAGCTGCTTCAAGCAAGCCAACCAGTGGGCACGGAGCTGCTTTAAGCCAGCCACCCAGTGGGCACGGAGCTGCTTTAAGCAAGCCACCCAGTGGGCACGGAGCTGCTTTAAGCAAGCCACCCAGTGGGCACGGAGCTGCTTTAAGCAAGCCAACCAGTGGGCACGGAGCTGCTTTAAGCAAGCCACCCAGTGGGCACGGAGCTGCTTTAAGCAAGCCAACCGGTGGGCACCGAGCTGCTTTAAGGAAGCCAACCAGTGGGCACAGAGCTGCTTTAAGCAAGTCAACCAGTGAGCACTGAGCTGCTTTAAGAGGGCTGTTTATGGAACACAGATGACTCCAGAGGGAGCCCGATGGAAACTGATTTGGGCCGGGCCGGGCGCGTGTCTCTCTCTCCTCCTGCAGCGACAACAGAAACACCAACAGTGTGATTGCCGCTGTCCGTGGTGCTGAAGCTGCAGCGTAAGACGTCTCTAGTTTCTTACTTGTTTTTCCCCTGACTGAAACACTTCATTACAGAAATCCCTCATTTGTTTAGGATATACATTCCCTATTCCCTCCAACCTTGCTCTCTTTACGTGACACATGTAAGCATCGCATGCATGTGACCAATAGGGACTGACCTACAGCCAATCATAACCACATTAATGACTTGGTTATAACGAACTCCCAACACCGTAACATGTGTAAAAACATAATGGATGCAGAGGATGTGAAAAATAAACTCCAAAACAGGAGACTGCTGGACTAAAGAACTCTCAGTTGACCAACGGTGTCCATTCATCACCCCTTGGTGGAACAGGAGGTGAATTGAGAGGCTGCTTATATTCAGCTCCAACTTCTCTCGTCGTGAGAGACTGCTCTCATCATACCCTGCTCTTTCAGGGCTAGATCACTGGGAAACATGACGACTTCCTCTCATCATACCCTGCTCTTTCAGGGCTAGATCACTGGGAAACATGACGACTTCCTCTCATCATACCCTGCTCTTTCAGGGCTAGATCACTGGGAAACACGACTTCCTGCTTCTTATTCATCCCTTTCAGAACACCAGTATGCAGCTCACAGGAGGCTGGTGGCGCCTTCATTAGGGAGGACGGCTCATAGTAACGGCTGGAACAGAATAAACGGAAAGGTATGAAACTCATGAGCTCATGGAATGCATGTGTCTGACGCCGTTCCATTCACTGTATTCCAGACGTTATTATGAGCCATCCTCCCCTCAGCAGCCTCCTGTGCTGCAGCCAGAGTTATAGAGCTGGCATAGTGGCATTGTGATGTTCTGCAAACCCATTCAAACAGCTAGGTTTCCTCCCTCCTACTCAGCAGCAGTAGTTTAACCGCCGTGCCCCAGCGCCCACCTAACAGCTCTGGAGCCAGGTGCAGCACTCGAGTCCATTACCTCCACTCCAGGCAGGGCCCACACCTTCCCACTGGGACGCCATTTTGGATCTAAATTCTCACCAGTCCCCTATCCAGCTGGTGGCTGCAGGCTCTAATCTAGTGGGCATCAGCGGCACAGTCCCATTACCTCCACTCCAGGCAGGGCCAAAACCTCTCCACTGGGCCTCCATTTTGGATCTCCTTTCCTCTCCTACCCATCTGGCTACTTGAGGCTCTAGTCTAGTGGGTATCAATGGCACAGCTTGACAGAGGGGATACAGGGATTAATAAACAGAGTCAGACTACAACACTCAGACTAGTAGTACAGCTATAAGCTCTTAATTCTGTTAGAGGCCAGCCAACACAGTTAGACACACCGAGCCAGCAGATGTAGGTTAAGTGGTGGTTTTTCATGTGCAGCTCTGGAAAGCAACAACATCAGTTCATAAAGTGTCTGCAGTCTAGAAGAGGTGCATATGTGATGTGTCAATGGGAGACAGTGAGGTGACCTATAGACCACCTGACTGTAGTCTAGTAGTAGAGGTATAGACCACCTCCTGACTGTAGTCTAGTAGTAGAGGAGGTATAGACCTCCTGACTGTAGTCTAGTGGTAGAGGAGGTATAGACCACCTGACTGTAGTCTAGTAGTAGAGGTATAGACCACCTCCTGACTGTAGTCTAGTGGTAGAGGAGGTATAGACCTCCTGACTGTAGTCTAGTGGTAGAGGAGGTATAGACCTCCTGGCTGTAGTCTAGTGGTAGAGGAGGTATAGACCTCCTGACTGTAGTCTAGTGGTAGAGGAGGTATAGACCTCCTGACTGTAGTCTAGTAGTAGAGGAGGTATAGACCACCTGACTGTAGTCTAGTAGTAGAGGAGGTATAGACCTCCTGACTGTAGTCTAGTGGTAGAGGAGGTATAGACCTCCTGACTGTAGTCTAGTAGTAGAGGTATAGACCACCTCCTGACTGTAGTCTAGTGGTAGAGGAGGTATAGACCTCCTGACTGTAGTCTAGTGGTAGAGGAGGCCTATAGACCTCCTGGCTGTAGTAGAGTAGTAGAGGTGACCTATAGACCAGCTGACTGTAGTCTAGTGGTAGAAGAGGTATAGACCACCTCCTGACTGTAGTAGAGGAGGTATAGACCACCTGACTGTAGTCTAGTAGTAGAGGAGGTATAGACCACCTGAATGTAGTCTAGTAGTAGAGGAGGTATAGACCACCTGAATGTAGTCTAGTAGTAGAGGAGGTATAGACCACCTGAATGTAGTCTAGTAGTAGAGGAGGTATAGACCACCTGAATGTAGTCTAGTAGTAGAGGTGGTATAGACCACCTGACTAGTCTAGTAGTAGAGGAGGTATAGACCTCCTGACTGTAGTCTAGTAGTAGAGGAGGTATAGACCACCTGACTATAGTCTAGTAGTAGAGGAGGTATAGACCACCTGACTATAGTCTAGTAGTAGAGGAGGTATAGACCACCTGACTGTAGTCTAGTAGTAGAGGAGGTATAGACCACCTGACTGTAGTCTAGTAGTAGAGGAGGTATAGACCACCTGACTGTAGTCTAGTAGTAGAGGAGGTATAGACCACCTGAATGTAGTCTAGTAGTAGAGGAGGTATAGACCACCTGACTGTAGTCTAGTAGTAGAGGTAACCTATAGACCAGCTGTTTTACAAAACCTAAAATGTCATGTTTTTGTGATAAACAATTAATGCCCTGAAGGTTAGATTATTTAAGCTCACTATCTGAGTGACTAGTTAGACTAAACCATCTCTTAGTAAATGATCAAAACAGAGTTGGTTTGTAATATAAAGTCAACGTAGTGGAGGATACATGCACTAAGGGATATCTGACCTTGATCACATTAAGAGAGGACTGACATGTCAGTGTCACTCATTAACAGGCTGACCAGATAAGAGCTACTCTCTGCTTCCGGCAACATTGACGTAGTTTATCACGTCCCAAATTCTGCAAGGCCTTGGAAGGGCACCGTTACTTCTTGACAAGATCGACCGAACTGTGTAGCATCCTGTCCAAACCCAGCCACAGTAAGTCTACTTAGCAATCCCAAATGGCAACCTGCACCCTGTATAATGCACTACTTTAGACCAGGGCCTGTGGGCTCAGGTTAAAAGTAGTGCACTACGTACGGAATAGGGTGCATTTTGAGACACAGTCGGCGTATCAGCTAAGGAAGCAGAATAAAGAGGTTCTGTGAGAAGCTAGCCAATCAGTATCTGTACTGCATTGAATACTAAATGTGACCCATTTCTCATGTGTTTTCCCTGACTAAAATGGGCTTAGCCCAACCTGTTCCTCTGTTATGCCTCAGATGGATACGAGATCACAACAGAAGGATTAGTCACAAATAAGAGAGAAAACAACGCAGTAGCCAGCCTAGTTACATCATGTTAAATGACATCATCTCCTTGGTACATTTTGATCTGGACAGAAATAAATAAAAATCGTCGAGACGGGGGGAAATGAGGCGGCTCCCCGTCGAGGAAATGGAGGCGGCTCCCCGTCGAGGAAATGGAGGCGGCTCCCCGTCGAGCCGGGGGGAAAGGAGGCGGCTCCCCGTCGAGCCGGGGGGAAAGGAGGCGGCTCCCCGTCGGGGAAATGAGGCGGCTCCCCGTCGGGGAAATGAGGCGGCTCCCCGTCGGGGAAATGAGGCGGCTCCCCGTCGGGCCGAAATGAGGCGGCTCCCCGTCGAGCCGGGGGAAATGAGGCGGCTCCCCGTCGAGCCGGGGGAAATGAGGCGGCTCCCCGTCGAGCCGGGGGAAATGAGGCGGCTCCCCGTCGAGCCGGGGGAAATGAGGCGGCTCCCCGTCGAGCCGGGGGGAAATGAGGCGGCTCCCCGTCGAGCCGAGACGGGGGGGGAAATGAGGCGGCTCCCGTCGAGATGGGGGAAATGAGGCGGCTCCTCGTCGAGACGGGGGGAAATGAGGCGGCTCCTCGTCAAGACGGGGGGAAATGAGGCGGCCTATGTGCCCACAGTAGCATGAAGTACAGGCCATCTGTGCTGTTACCCATGGTACATACTGCTGTACCCAGGCAGCGCACTGCTCCACTGGATCCAAAGACAGACAGCCACGGGCAGAACTCATACCAGGTGTGCTCTTCAGTCAGACTATTCGTTTCCCAAACAGCACAGACCCCCAGCAGTGTGAATGTGCAATACTGGAACTCCAGCCTCTCCTGGGTCTGTCCAACAACACGTATCCCTATAGATAGACTGGCCCTACCTATGACAAACCAGTCTGTCACCATTTCCATTCAAGCTGGTTGCAGAACAACAGTCGAGTGTTAAAAACAAAAAGGACCAAAGAGACTGAACACATTCAGCCTACAGAATGACATGGTCATAACATAAGGGTTGTTAGGATGAAGACAGACACACTGGTTATAGGAGAGGAAATCTGACCCACTCTGTCCTTCTCTGGGGAACTACCGATTACACAAACACACAGAGACAGAGGGAGACCGAGACAGACCGAGACAGAGGGAGACCGAGACAGAGGGAGACACCAAGAGAGGGAGATGAGAGTGAGAGAAAGTAGAACGTGGTCACTTCAACAGTGCAGCCAACTGGATTGTAAGGACTGTACACAGGCTCAACAAGGACCCCGGTACCCAATATGGAAATGAACCTACTGTACACAGGCTCAACAAGGACCCCGGTACCCAATATGGAAATGAACCTACTGTACACAGGCTCAACAAGGACCCCGGTACCCAATATGGAAATGAACCTACTGTACACAGGCTCAACAAGGACCCCGGTACCCAATATGGAAATGAACCTACTGTACACAGGCTCAACAAGGACCCCGGTACCCAATATGGAAATGAACCTACTGTACACAGGCTCAACAAGGACCCCGGTACCCAATATGGAAATGAACCTACTGTACACAGGTTCAACAAGGACCCCGGTACCCAATATGGAAATGAACCTACTGTACACAGGCTCAACAAGTACCCCGGTACCCAATATGGAAATGAACCTACTGTACACAGGCTCAACAAGGACCCTGGTACCCAATATGGAAATTAACCTACTGTACACAAGCTCAACAACAAGTAGCCTGGTACCTAAACATAACTAATATTGTTATAGTCAAGGACAGTCAGTATTTGGTGCTGTAACTGACAGAGCTCAGAGGTGCCACATTCATGGCTGTGTTGTTATGGTTGTTTGTGGACAGATTTTAGAATTTGGGTCTGTGACAGGGGACCACAGGGGCCCAGCAGAGCAGAGGAGAGGTGTAAGTAACAGCTGTAACAGGAATCAGAAGTAGTCCCATCCCAGAGAGAATGAACAGAGACTAGATCAGGGCCATGTAACTGGGGAGGACAGAGCACTGAGCAGTCACCTTACCTCTGCCTGTCTTCCTGGGAACATCCCCTAGCCAACTAGTTTAGACCAAGACCATGACTCCGGTAAAGAAACTAGTGCACTCTATAGGGAGTCATTTGGGACACAGAATATGTCTGACCTGCCTGAACTGCTCTACAAATGAAAACAGGCTAGATCAAGTCCCAGGCCCTCCCAGATAGGAAGTTAACGACCCCTGAACTAGAGGATAGTGCAACACATCACGTGAAACCCATTCATTAATAACAAATGAGTTATTCAGTCTCCAGACGACGTGGTCAGATATCCCTCCTCTGTAACAAGGCTGGCCAGACTAACAAGGAGTCCTCTGAGCAAGCTGCCTTCTGGCAACAGATAAACCACCATGGGAGTATTCATCAAGTCCTCAGAGACTTCCAGAGGGGTTTTAGAGAGACTAGTTAAAGACAGGGAAGACAGTAGTGTGGTCAGAGGGGTTTTAGAGAGAGTAGTTAAGACAGGGAAGACAGTAGTGTGGTCAGAGGGGTTTTAGAGAGAGTAGTTAAGACAGGGAAGACAGTAGTGTGGTCAGAGGGGTTTTAGAGAGAGTAGTTAAGACAGGGAAGACAGTAGTGTGGTCAGAGGGGTTTTAGAGAGAGTAGTTAAGACAGGGAAGACAGTAGTGTGGTCAGAGGGGTTTTAGAGAGAGTAGTTAAGACAGGGAAGACAGTAGTGTGGTCAGAGGGGTTTTAGAGAGAGTAGTTAAGACAGGGAAGACAGTAGTGTGGTCAGAGGGGTTTTAGAGAGAGTAGTTAAGACAGGGAAGACAGTAGTGTGGTCAGAGGGGTTTTAGAGAGAGTAGTTAAGACAGGGAAGACAGTAGTGTGGTCAGAGGGGTTTTAGAGAGAGTAGTTAAGACAGGGAAGACAGTAGTGTGGTCAGAGGGGTTTTAGAGAGAGGTTAAGACAGGGAAGACAGTAGTGTGGTCAGAGGGGTTTTAGAGAGAGTAGTTAAGACAGGGAAGACAGTAGTGTGGTCAGAGGGGTTTTAGAGAGAGTAGTTAAGACAGGGAAGACAGTAGTGTGGTCAGAGGGGTTTTAGAGAGAGTAGTTAAGACAGGGAAGACAGTAGTGTGGTCAGAGGGGTTTTAGAGAGAGTAAAAGACAGGGAAGACAGTAGTGTGGTCAGAGGGGTTTTAGAGAGAGTAGTAAAGACAGGGAAGAGTAGTGTGGTCAGAGGGGTTTTAGAGAGTAGTTAAGACAGGGAAGACAGTAGTGTGGTCAGAGGGGTTTTAGAGAGAGTAGTTAAGACAGGGAAGACAGTAGTGTGGTCAGAGGGGTTTTAGAGAGAGTAGTTAAGACAGGGAAGACAGTAGTGTGGTCAGAGGGGTTTTAGAGAGAGTAGTTAAGACAGGGAAGACAGTAGTGTGGTCAGAGGGGTTTTAGAGAGTAGTAAAGACAGGGAAGAGTAGTGTGGTCAGAGGGGTTTTAGAGAGTAGTAAAGACAGGGAAGAGTAGTGTGGTCAGAGGGGTTTTAGAGAGTAGTAAAGACAGGGAAGACAGTAGTGTGGACAGAGGGGTTTTAGAGAGAGTAGTTAAGACAGGGAAGGCAGTAGTGTGGACATATCTATTGTCAAGAGATAGAAGAACAAAGCAATGCATAGGCCACTACACCAAAGAAATAGCATCTCATTCTAGTAGGGTTGTAACGAGTACCAGCACCGTGACAAAACAATGCCTGATCTTCCACAGCAAAAAGAACACCAAGCAGAAAACCAAGGTGATTCTGGGTGACACCATAACGGGTGCTCGTCACGGGGAGGCAGGTAGCCCAGCGGTTAAGAGCGTTGGGCCAGTAACAGAAAGGTCTCTGGTTTGAATCCTCGAGCACAACCTGAAGACTACTTTACACCAGAGTGTCTTCTCTGTCCCTCTATCTACTCCACACTAGTATAGAGGACACCTTCCTTTAGGCTGCCCTGCTCTGTCCTGCCGTGCGCTGTCCTGTCCTGCTCTGCTCTGACGTGCCCTGCCCTGTCCTGCTCTGCTCTGCTCTGTCCTGCCCTCACGTGCCCTGCTCTCACTTGCCCTGCTCTCACTTGCCCTGCTTTGTCCTGTCGTGCCCTGCTCTGTCCTGCCCTCACGTGCCCTGCTCTGTCCTGTCCTGCCCTCACGTGCCCTGCTCTGTCCTGTCCTGCTCTGTCCTGTCCTCACATGCCCTGCCCCACTCTGTCCTGACCTGCCCTCACGTGCCCCGCCCCGTCCTCACGTGCCCCGCCCCGTCCTCACGTGCCCCGCCCCGTCCTCACGTGCCCCGCCCCGTCCTCACGTGCCCCGCCCCGTCCTCACGTGCCCCGCCCCGTGCCCCGCCCCGTCCTCACGTGCCCCGCCCTGCTCTGTCCTGGCGTGTCCTGCCCTGCTCTGTCCTGGCGTGTCCTGCCCTGGCGTGTCCTGCCCTGCTCTGTCCTGGCGTGTCCTGCCCTGCTCTGTCCCGGCGTGTCCTGCCCTGCTCTGTCCCGACGTGCCCCGCTCTGTCCTGTGTCTCATTGACACTGATGACTATGACACCTATATACAGGGTCTGGTTAAATTGCCCCATTTGGCTGTGTGACAGGAGTCCGTTCCTTCGGTCAGGGTTCACTGAAGCACAGCTCCTGCCAGGAGGCAGCTCAAGACACCCGCCGCCAGTTGATTGACACACTAACAATGGTAGTGCACTGTACAGCCCTTGTTTATGGCTCTGCACAGAGGTGTAGTGCTCCTTCCTGGTTGGTGTTGATTAGGAGTCCTGAGACTTAATATTTTCTGGTAATATATATTTGGTTTTACATCCAGCCCCAAGAGGTGCATGAAGGTACACATGAACAAGAGCGTGTGGACACCTGCAAGTCGAACATCTCATTCCCATCGCTGCTAAAACAGCCACCACTCTTCTGGGAAGGCTTTCCACTAGATGTTGGAACATTGCTGCTATAACAGCCACCACCAGCCTTCCCCAAACTGTTGCCACAAAGTTGGAAGCACAGAATCGTCTAGAATGTCATTGTATGCTGTAGTGTTAAGATTTCCTTTCACTGGAACTAAGGGGCCCGAAACATGAAAAACAGCCCCAGATCATTATTCCTCCTCCACCAAACTTTACAGCTGGCACTATGCAGTCGGACAGGTAGCGCTCCGCTGGCATCAGTGTTAAACAAAACAAAATATATCTGTTTGAGATTCTTCAAAGAAGCCAACCTTTGCATTGACAGCTTTGGAAACCTCCACTCCCCCACCCACCCCACAGCAGCACCTCCACCCACCCCACAGCAGCACCTCCACCCACCCCACAGCAGCACCTCCACCCACCCCACAGCAGCACCTCCACTCCCCCACCCACCCCACAGCAGCACCAGCACCCACCCCACAGCAGCACCTCCACTCCCCCACCCACCCCACAGCAGCACCCCCACCCACCCCACAGCAGCACCTCCACTCCCCCACCCACCCCACAGCAGCACCTCCACCCACCCCACAGCAGCACCTCCACCCACCCCACAGCAGCACCTCCACTCCCCCACCCACCCCACAGCAGCACCTCCACCCACCCCACAGCAGCACCTCCACTCCCCCACCCACCCCACAGCAGCACCTCCACCCCCACCCACCCCACAGCAGCACCTCCACCCCCCCCACCCACCCCACAGCAGCACCTCCACCCCACAGCAGCACCTCCACACCTCCACCCACCCCACAGCAGCACCACCCCCAACCACCCCACAGCAGCACCTCCACACCTCCACAACCCCACAGCAGCACCTCCACACCTCCACCCCTCCACAGCAGCACCTCCACCCCTCCACAGCAGCAGCACCTCCACCCCCACCACAGCAGCACCTCCACCCCCAACCACCCCACAGCAGCACCTCCACCCCCAACCACCCCACAGCAGCACCTCCACCCACCCCACAGCAGCACATCCACCCCCCCCCCACCCCTCCCAGCAGCACCTCCACCCCCAACCACCCCACAGCAGCACCTCCACCCCACCCACCCCACAGCAGCACCTCCACCCCCCACCCACCCCACAGCAGCACCTCCAGCCCCCCACCCACCCCGCAGCAGCACCTCCAGCCCCCCACCCACCCACCCAGCAGCACCTCCACCCACCCCGCAGCAGCACCTCCACCCACCCCGCAGCAGCACCTCCACCCACCCCGCAGCAGCACCTCCACCCACCCCACAGCAGCCCCTCCACCCCCACAGCAGCCCCGCCGCCAAACACAGGTTATCCTACTTCCAGAGTTTCCTGAGGGGATTTTGGCCAATATGTTTCTTAAAACACATCACTGATTCACTAAAGAGATCCCAATCCCACCGTCTGTCTGTTAGGGCAGATCAAACGCCTGGCTCACCTGCTCTGTGGTTGCTGCCTGCCTGCACAGCTCTTTGGTTTAACTCCTCAGAAGCAGTTCACATTGATGTAGTTCAGCAACTGTTTTGAACTACTGAGCCAGGTATGATGCGAGGCTGAGGCTCTATCACAAACCCAGAGACCTTGGCTACCAGTTTAGGGGCTTTTATACTTACAGAATATAACATCTGTCGGACATCTATAACATCTGTCGGGCTTCCACATCAGATGTGCAGCTTTGTCTGTTTACAGTATCCTTACATTTGCCTTGAATGTGGACACCTGAAGACCCATTGGATCTCTCCTCGGTACTGCATGTTCTTTGGCAGTAGAAATGACGACAAGGGCTGTGGACTAGCTTGAGTTTTAATAGAAACACATGTAGGATCCAACTCCATCTGAACTAGAGTTGCTGAAGACAGAAAACACAACAGTATGTGGCTGCTGACCCCTCTGCTCCAACAGCCTTTGTGCCACTGCACAGCCAGGGAAACCAGGGCACACACACAGACACACAGACACACAGACACACAGACACACAGACACACACACACACACACACACACAGACACACACAGACACACACACACAGACACACACACACAGGGCAGCAGCTTGCAGACAAGAAGCTTTCTTGCCTTCTTTGCTTGCATCTCACCCACCACAATCAGATATGCTTGAGCCTCTCTCTGTGCTGTGTGCACTCAACAGCAGCCAATCTGGGACTACACTAATGACAAATGTTGGGGACTGTTCGTGCACTGTTAAAAATGTAGGCTATTCCCAGCAGTGGGTCACAACAAATGTTGTGGATTAAAAGAGATTAAGCCACACTCCTCACGCCAATCAAAATAAACAGTAAGCGGACAGGCCAAGCAGAACAAACAGCCTCATTTAGAGAAGGTTGAATTGATTAACGAGGGAAGAAAAAAAATACTAGTTATTTTTTTAAACGCATTCCTGTCATAAAAGACGATCTTCCAAAGGGGCAATGATGGAAGCAGTAGTTCATCACAGAAACAAAAACCCCCCAAAAAATATTGTTGAATCCTTTTAGGCATGAATAATTTAATTCGACCCTTATCTAAAAACATTTATTATTTTGTCATTACCGATAACACTGAGGAGATCAGACAGCGTCACCGGAGGTCAGGGGCCGTGTCAACTTCACATCAATCACCATTCTGATTGCTGTCAGTCTTCAGTTTGCTAAATTACAGATTCAGACTGACTCAAACAACCCAAATTCATAAACAGTGTTCATTGGAATATGAAAACAGAATGGGGCCTAAATGCATTAAATCCACAGCTGGACATCCTGGACAAAAACACAGAGTTGGGCTGAAGAAAAGTTTGCTAATTTAGAGTAGGTATATTCTTCCCAATAGCTATTTAATTTCAGTCAAGACCTCCAAATCACCACCTGCAACCAAAACAAGACCTTTCCCTGAGTGTCAATGCAGATAAATAGCTGGTAGATCTTGTAACAGAGAGTCATGAGTCTTTGTCCTTTAGCTACACGGTCATGTAATACCACAGGATGTAGCTACTCCTGAAAAGTCATCTCTCTCCAGACCAAGAACAGCACAGGCTAATGTTTTGTACTCAGATTGTGGAGATGAACTGACGGGATGGGGGAAATCATGATATTATCGTGTAGGTATTGTGTGTGTTGAGTAGCCTTAAATAGCTACTGTGTTGTCAAAGTATCAGCAGGCTACTATCAACTCATGCAACTAGTCAGGTGTAACTGGCAAACATTCAATGGACCACGATGAGTTTGATTTACATTCTCCTCGAACTGGACAACTAGGAAGAAGTAGTTAATTCACTGGTTAGATAAAGTTGGATGAATAAACACTTCGGTTGTTAAATTATATGGATTAGCAAAAGTCGGCTAACTAGAAACACTGGAACTAAATTAGACATAAAAAAAAATCATTACGAGGTACCGTTAACTGAACACAACCAAAACATCAGGATAAGCGACAATAACTACATGTATAGGCCAGATATTTGTGGATGTTTGAACAGTGTAAAAGGTTAGCTGCTCGCTAAGCAGAGAAAACATAGCAGGCTAACAAGCTAACCAAAATACGCGCTAGTTGCTTTGACTTGAATAGCTCATTGAAAAACTGTGACTTAGCCATCTGCACCTGTAATGAAATGCCCTCCATAAAAACGGGATAAATCAGCTGGCTTGTAAGACATCAGTAGGACTCAATGTTCAAACCTTGGGATAACTATTTGACTACAGCAGAGGGGGAGGGCTGCTGTGCGGACTGGGCCTGTAAATGTCTTGGTTCTCTGTCGCTCTCGATTTGTACAGACAAAAACCAAACACGATAACGCCAAATGTCGGATTACACCTCGACCACTGGCCCAATTTCCCCCAAACCGGGGTCGCTGGGTGCCAAAATAATACCGGTTTGACATGCAACGCTTCCCTGGTGGAGCATCGTGGATATTTTTAGAGGGAAAAAAAAACTCACCGCATTAATTTCTCTTCTCCTCGCAGATCCAAGATGGCTGTGTACTCTAACATCGAGGATGCTGGGTATACAGCCTTTACCCTCTGACCCTGCCTCAACCTCCAAAGGCGTCTCCTGTAGCTGTTGCGGTGCTGGGCGGGTGCGCTTTCTGCTTCTGTTGCCTCCGAAGCATCGTCTCCCTCGCTTCATGTTCCTCTCTAAACAGACCGTGAAACATCTTCCGTGACCGAGCATGATCTATATAGACATTGAAGACGTGAATTGTGACGTGGCCTATGAAATGGCATTAGAAATATGACACATTAAATGTAAATAATTGTTTTCATTCCCCCCCATCTCCCTTTCATCACAGAACCTCACTGTTTTGTCATTTGTTGCAGACAAAATTATACACATGTAATTGAACAATTTGATAGTGTGCTAATTGGAGTTCATTCTCAGTTGCAGGGGTCATGGGCTAAAAAGTGATGATGATTGTGATGATGATATGGAGACACTGTCCCAATCAATCACATTTTGGAATATAGTTTAAAATGAAATTGAAGTGATATGACTAACTTTAATGTGCAAGATGCCCAACCATGTTGTATGTATTGTCTGTTTGCTTTGACAGACAACCACCATTTTCCTCACCATTCAGTGTTTATCCTCTTTTAATCTGACAGTTTTCAGGTTATAAATAAAAGACAATGCTCTTTTGAGGCAACAAGAGATGTTAATAGATGAGCCAGTGTTATTACCACTCCGGCTCACTCACTCATAGCTCAACGTCTTCTGCACAGAACATTACATATACCGCAAAACAAATATTTTATTCAATCTTCTTCGTCTGCTTTTATGGGAAATACAAGGTCACGGTAAATATTGCATGATGAATCTCACATATGTGTCAATGTAATATGGAGATCAGTTGCGTTTCTACGTGTGCAGTGTCATTCATTGATTTATGGCTCAATTTATTTTTTATACACAAAAGATGGAGATACCTGGTGGTTGCTGCTTGTGCTTCTGTTGACTTCCCCTGTTGGTAAGGAAGTGAACTACTACAGATCTGTTCTTTCAGCATACTGAGCGTACAGTTACTGTAGCATCAGCATACCCTGGGCAATGAATATCAGACAGTTGCCCACTTTAAATTCACTTTGCATTATTCATTCACACCTCTTGGATGTTTAGGCCAACACATCTTTGTTCCCTGGGTGGAACTAGAGTCTTCATCTCATTTAATTAATCTGTCCTTTGTGTTGTTGTTTGTCAATGGTCAGGTCGTCTGTTGATGTTACCCAGACTATGCTTCGGTTGACCTATACCTTTCTGTTTGGGCAGCTCTACAATAGCTAGATATCCTCTCTTCTCCTCCAGACCAAGACAGGTCTCAATGGGCCAGTGACAGGAGTGGTAAGGGACTGACTGACTCTCGTCCAGGTGTGTATAAAGCATTCTGCCTGACGCTCGTCCAGGTGTGTATAAAGCATTCTGCCTGATGCTCGTCCAGGTGTGTATAAAGCATTCTGCCTGACTCTCGTCCAGGTGTGTATAAAGTATTCTGCCTGATGCTCGTCCAGGTGTGTATAATGCATTCTGCCTGACTCTCGTCCAGGTGTGTATAAAGCATTCTGCCTGACTCTCATCCAGGTGTGTATAATGCATTCTGCCTGACTCTCGTCCAGGTGTGTATAATGCATTCTGCCTGACGCTCGTCCAGGTGTGTATAATGCATTCTGCCTGACTCGTCCAGGTGTGTATAATGCATTCAGGTGGTGTATAATGCATTCTGCCTGACGCTCGTCCAGGTGTGTATAATGCATTCTGCCTGACTCTCGTCCAGGTGTGTATAAAGCATTCTGCCTGACTCTCGTCCAGGTGTGTATAATGCATTCTGCCTGACTCTCGTCCAGGTGTGTATAAAGCATTCTGCCTGACTCTCGTCCAGGTGTGTATAAAGCATTCTGCCTGATGCTCGTCCAGGTGTGTATAATGAATTCTGCCTGACTCTCGTCCAGGTGTGTATAATGCATTCTGCCTGACGCTCGTCCAGGTGTGTATAATGCATTCTGCCTGACTCTCGTCCAGGTGTGTATAAAGCATTCTGCCTGACGCTCGTCAGGTGTGTATAAAGCATTCTGCCTGATGCTCGTCCAGGTGTGTATAAAGCATTCTGCCTGACTCTCGTCCAGGTGTGTATAAAGCATTCTGCCTGACGCTCGTCTGCCTGATGCTCGTCCAGGTGTGTATAATGCATTCTGCCTGACTCTCGTCAGGTGTGTATAAAGCATTCTGCCTGACTCTCGTCCAGGTGTGTATAATGCATTCTGCCTGACTCTCGTCAAGGTGTGTATAAAGCATTCTGCCTGACTCTCGTCCAGGTGTGCATAAAGCATTCTGCCTGACTCTCGTCAGGTGTGTATAAAGCATTCTGCCTGACTCTCGTCCAGGTGTGTATAATGCATTCTGCCTGACTCTCGTCCAGGTGTGTATAAAGCATTCTGCCTGACTCTCGTCCAGGTGTGTATAATGCATTCTGCCTGACTCTCGTCCAGGTGTGTATAAAGCATTCTGCCTGACTCTCGTCCAGGTGTGTATAAAGCATTCTGCCTGACGCTCGTCCAGGTGTGTATAATAAATTCTGCCTGACTCTCGTCCAGGTGTGTATAATGCATTCTGCCTGACGCTCGTCCAGGTGTGTATAATGCATTCTGCCTGACTCTCGTCCAGGTGTGTATAAAGCATTCTGCCTGACTCTCGTCCAGGTGTGTATAAAGCATTCTGCCTGACTCTCGTCCAGGTGTGTATAATGAATTCTGCCTGACTCTCGTCCAGGTGTGTATAATGCATTCTGCCTGACGCTCGTCCAGGTGTGTATAATGCATTCTGCCTGACTCTCGTCCAGGTGTGTATAAAGCATTCTGCCTGACGCTCGTCCAGGTGTGTATAAAGCATTCTGCCTGACTCTCGTCCAGGTGTGTATAATGCATTCTGCCTGACTCTCGTCCAGGTGTGTATAAAGCATTCTGCCTGACTCTCGTCCAGGTGTGTATAAAGCATTCTGCCTGACTCGTCCAGGTGTGTATAAAGCATTCTGCCTGACTCTCGTCCAGGTGTGTATAATGCATTCTGCCTGACTCTCGTCCAGGTGTGTATAAAGCATTCTGCCTGACTCTCGTCCAGGTGTGTATAATGGATTCTGCCTGACTCTCGTCCAGGTGTGTATAAAGCATTCTGCCTGACTCTCGTCCAGGTGTGTATAAAGCATTCTGCCTGACTCTCGTCCAGGTGTGTATAATGCATTCTGCCTGACTCTCGTCCAGGTGTGTATAAAGCATTCTGCCTGACTCTCGTCCAGGTGTGTATAATGCATTCTGCCTGACTCTCGTCCAGGTGTGTATAAAGCATTCTGCCTGACTCGTCCAGGTGTGTGTAACGCAGCTCGTCCAGGTGTGTATAAAGCATTCTGCCTGATTCTCGTCCAGGTGTGTATAAAGCAGCTCGTCCAGGTGTGTATAAAGCATTCTGCCTGATTCTCGTCCAGGTGTGTATAAAGCAGCTCGTCCAGGTGTGTATAAAGCAGCTCGTCCAGGTGTGTATAATTCAGCTCGTCCAGGTGTGTATAAAGCATTCTGCCTGACTCTCGTCCAGGTGTGTATAATGAATTCTGCCTGACTCTCGTCCAGGTGTGTATAATGCATTCTGCCTGACGCTCGTCCAGGTGTGTATAATGCATTCTGCCTGACTCTCGTCCAGGTGTGTATAAAGCATTCTGCCTGACGCTCGTCCAGGTGTGTATAAAGCATTCTGCCTGACTCTCGTCCAGGTGTGTATAATGCATTCTGCCTGACTCTCGTCCAGGTGTGTATAAAGCATTCTGCCTGACTCTCGTCAGGTGTGTATAAAGCATTCTGCCTGACGCTCGTCCAGGTGTGTATAAAGCATTCTGCCTGACTCTCGTCCAGGTGTGTATAATGCATTCTGCCTGACTCTCGTCAGGTGTGTATAAAGCATTCTGCCTGACTCTCGTCCAGGTGTGTATAATGGATTCTGCCTGACTCTCGTCCAGGTGTGTATAAAGCATTCTGCCTGACTCTCGTCCAGGTGTGTATAAAGCATTCTGCCTGACTCTCGTCAGGTGTGTATAATGCATTCTGCCTGACTCTCGTCCAGGTGTGTATAAAGCATTCTGCCTGACTCTCGTCCAGGTGTGTATAATGCATTCTGCCTGACTCTCGTCCAGGTGTGTATAAAGCATTCTGCCTGACGCTCGTCCAGGTGTGTGTAACGCAGCTCGTCCAGGTGTGTATAAAGCATTCTGCCTGATTCTCGTCCAGGTGTGTATAAAGCAGCTCGTCCAGGTGTGTATAAAGCATTCTGCCTGATTCTCGTCCAGGTGTGTATAAAGCAGCTCGTCCAGGTGTGTATAAAGCAGCTCGTCCAGGTGTGTATAACGCAGCTCGTCCAGGTGTGTATAATGCATTCTGCCTGACTCTCGTCCAGGTGTGTATAAAGCATTCTGCCTGACGCTCGTCAGGTGTGTATTGTCAGGTGTGTATAAAGCATTCTGCCTGACGCTCGTCAGGTGTGTATAAAGCAGCTCGTCCAGGTGTGTATAAAGCATTCTGCCTGATTCTCGTCCAGGTGTGTATAAAGCAGCTCGTCCAGGTGTGTATAAAGCAGCTCGTCCAGGTGTGTATAAAGCATTCTGCCTGATTCTCGTCCAGGTGTGTATAAAGCAGCTCGTCCAGGTGTGTATAAAGCAGCTCGTCCAGGTGTGTATAATGCATTCTGCCTGACTCTCGTCCAGGTGTGTATAAAGCATTCTGCCTGACGCTCGTCCAGGTGTGTATAACGCAGCTCGTCCAGGTGTGTATAAAGCATTCTGCCTGGCTCGTCCAGGTGTGTATAAAGCAACTCGTCCAGGTGAAAATAAAGCATTCTGCCTGATTCTCGTCCAGGTGTGTATAAAGCAGCTCGTCCAGGTGTGTATAACGCAGCTCGTCCAGGTGTGTATAAAGCATTCTGCCTGACTCTCGTCCAGGTGTGTATAAAGCAGCTCGTCCAGGTGTGTATAAAGCAGCTCGTCCAGGTGTGTATAAAGCAGCTCGTCCAGGTGTGTATAAAGCATTCTGCCAGAGCCAACGTATTCAGCATGAAGGAAACATGAGCATGATGAGAACCTGCCAGAATCTGCCACCTGGTTCAACACTGATCTATTCCCTTGCTCAGGCGTTGCATGCATCAGCCAATGGTTGCATGCCACGTCATCAACTGTCTTCGGGCACCAGATGGCAATAACATATGGGTTAGGTGATCGGTAAAATATCTATCAGGCGGTGTGTAAGATCTGGCTTCAGCAACATCTGAGTATGGGTACATGAACATTGTCTTAAAAACAACTATAGACAGTGGAGCAGGGTAATTAACTAAATATGACTAATGATTCCATTCTACAAGGCTGAATGAACACAGTTATTAATTCATGTATTATTATTTAAACATGGCTGTGTTGGCTTGAACTCTTGACTTCCACTGTGAGGAGAGAGAGAGAGGAATGGAGAGAGGGAGGGAAATGGAGAGAGGGAGGGAGGGAGGAATGGAGAGAGGGAGGGAGGGAGGAATGGAGAGAGGGAGGGAGGGAGGAATGGAGAGAGGGAGGGAGGGAGGGAGGAATGGAGAGAGGGAGGGAGGGAGGGAGGAATGGAGAGAGGGGAGGGAGGGAGGAATGGAGAGAGGGAGGGAGGGAGGAATGGAGAGAGGGAGGGAGGGAGGAATGGAGAGAGGAGGGAGGGAGGAATGGAGGAGCGAGAGAGAGAGAATGGAGAGGGAGGAATGGAGAGAGGGAGGGAGGAATGGAGAGAGGGAGGGAGGGAGGAATGGAGAGAGGGAGGGAGGGAGGAATGGAGAGAGGAGGAGGGAGGAATGGAGATAATGGAGAGAGGAGGGAGGGGAGGAATGGAGAGAGCGAGAGAGAGAGAGGGAGGAGGGAGGAATGGAGAGAGGGAGGGAGGGAGGAATGGAGAGAGGGAGGGAGGGAGGAATGGAGAGAGGGAGGGAGGGAGGAATGGAGAGAGCGAGAGAGAGAGAGAGGAATGGAGAGGGGAGGGAGGAATGGAGAGAGGGAGGGAGGGAGGAATGGAGAGAGGGAGGGAGGGAGGAATGGAGAGAGGAGGGAGGGAGGAATGGGTGGGTGTTGGGTGGAAGGTAGAGCAGCCGAGCTATCTGTCTGATTAGCGAACTGTCAGTCACAAGCTTGCCCTGTGCCATGTTTCCAAACCTATCACATTGAACGCAGCTTAGAGAGAGACAGCAACCAATGTGAGAAAATAAACCCACGCTAATTGTCTTGAAGTTAAGATGAGGTGCAGCAAATTCATCCATAATGGAGGAAATGTAGTTGACACAAGACTACGAGCTTGGGGTTTTCTTTAAAAATCTACTTTTCTTTGGTTCTGTATAAGAGCCAGTTTATAAGGTAATGGGTCCCAAAACAGGGACATTTGTCACAACAAACACTTTACAAAAAGATAAAACTGTATCAGACCCTTTGACTTCTTCCACATTTTGTTAGGTTACAGCCTTATTTTAAAATTGATTAAATAGTTTATCCCCCTAATCAATCTACACACATTACCCCATATTTACAAAGCAAAAAAAAAAAAAAAAAATGTTTTTTGCAAATTTCTTTAAATTAAAAAGAAGAAAGAAACGGAAACACTCCATTTTATTAAAAAAAATCAAACCTGAAATATTTCATTTCCGTAAGTGTTCAGACCCTTTACTCAGTACTTTGTTGAAAAACCTTTGGCAGCAATTGCAGCCTCAAGTCTTCTTGGGTATGACGCTACAAGCTTGGTACACCTGTATTTGGGGAGTTCTTCCCATTCTTCTCTGCAGATCCTCTCAAGCTCTGTCAGGTTGGATGGGGAGCGTCGCTGCACAGCTATTTTCAGGTCTCTCCAGAGATGTTCAATCGGGTTCAAGTCTGGGCTCTGGCTGGGCCATTCAAGGACATTCAGAGACTTGTCCCAAAGCCACTCCTGCGCTGTCTTGGCTGTGGGCTTAGGGTCGTTGTCCTGTTGGAAGGTGAACCTTCGCCCCAGTCTGAGGTCCTGGGCGCTTTGGAGCAGGTTTTCATCAAGGATCTCTCTGTACTTTGCTCCGTTCATCTTTGCCTCGATCCTGACTAGTCTCTCAGTCCCTGCCGCAGAAAAACATCCCCACAGCGTGATGCTGCCACCACCATGCTTCACCGTAGGGATGGTGCCAGGTTTCCTCCTGACGTGACGCTTGGCATTCAGGCCAAAGAGTTCAATCTTGGTTTCATCAGACCAGAGAATCTTATTTATTTTACAGAGGAGTGCCTTCTGTCTGGCCTCTCTACCATAAAGGCCTGATTGGTGGAGTGCTGCAGAGATGGTTGTCCTTCTGGAAGGTTCTCCCATCTCCACAGAGGAACTCTAGATCTCTGTCAGAGTGACCATCGGGTCCTTGGTCACCTCCTTGACCAAGGCCCTTCTCCCCCATTTGCGGCCAGCTTTAGGAAGAGTCTAGGTGGTTCCAAACGTCCTCCATTTAAGAATGATGGAGGCCACTGTGTTCTCTGGGACCTTCAATGCTGCAGAAATGTTTTGGTACCCTTCCCCAGATCTGTGCCTACGACACAATCCTGTCTCAGAGCTCTACGGACAATTCCATCAAATCAAATCGATCTCATTGCTTTTTTTCTCTGACATGCACTGTCAACTGTGGGACCTTATATAGACAGGTGTGTACCTTTCCAAATCAAGTCCAATCAGTTGAATTTACCACAGGTGGACTCCAATCGAGTTGTAGAAACATCTCAAGGATGATCAATGGAAACAGGATGCACCTGAGCTCAATTTAGAGTCTCATAGCAAAGAGTCTGAATACATATGTAAATAAGGTGTTTTATTTATTTTTATACATTTGCAACAAACAAAAAAATAACAACCTGTTTTCTCTATGTCATTATGGTGTATTGTGATGTCATTATGGTGTATTGTGATGTCATTATGGTGTATTGTGATGTCATTATGGTGTATTGTGATGTCATTATGGTGTATTGTGATGTCATTAGGGTGTATTGTGATGTCATTATGGTGTATTGTGATGTCATTATGGTGTATTGTGATGTCATTATGGTGTATTGTGATGTCATTATGGTGTATTGTGATGTCATTAGGGTGTATTGTGATGTCATTAGGGTGTATTGTGATGTCATTATGGTGTATTGTGATGTCATTATGGTGTATTGTGATGTCATTAGGGTGTATTGTGATGTCATTATGGTGTATTGTGATGTCATTATGGTGTATTGTGATGTCATTATGGTGTATTGTGTGTACATTACTGAGGATGTTTTATTTTATTTAATCCATTTTAGAATAAGACTGTAACGTAACAAAATGTGGAAAAAGGGAAGGGGTCTGAATGCTTTCCGAAGGCAGTGTATATCAGTATAGTGGCAAAGTAAGAAATACCGGAGAGAGCATATAGATATCCAAAATATTCTTTGTGACTTTCTTTTTTTTTCCAATGCAGTAGAATGTTAAAAGAAGCAGCGTTCAGCAGGACTTGTGAGTTACATAGTCCTGTGTCCCACAGTGGTACATGGAAGTGGAACCGATGAACTGTCCCACGCATCCTCCCAGACTGCACTCCTATTCTACTTCCTCTTCTTCTCATCTCTGCCACTTCTTCTTATTCTTCTTCTTCCTGTTGCCTTTTCCAACAGTCTGAATAGGGAGACAGTAGATGTGCATCGGGATGTTCTTGTAATAGCTGGTTACAACGGGCCTGGCAAAACAGAGAGAGTCAGCATGGTGTAAATACAGAGACACAGCATCTGTAGAATAAACTGTACTACCAGGCATCAACCGGTTATCTCCTTTGGGAGGAGACTGTACTACCAGGTATCAACAGGTTACCAGTAGGTTATCTCCTTTGGGAGGATAAATGTAGTATACAGTGCCTTGCGAAAGTATTCGGCCCCCTTGAACTTTGCGACCTTTTGCCACATTTCAGGCTTCAAACATAAAGATATAAAACTGTATTTTTTTGTGAAGAATCAACAACAAGTGGGACACAATCATGAAGTGGAACGACATTTATTGGATATTTCAAACTTTTTTAACAAATCAAAAACGGAAAAATTGGGCGTGCAAAATTATTCAGCCCCCTTAAGTTAATACTTTGTAGCGCCACCTTTTGCTGCGATTACAGCTGTAAGTCGCTTGGGGTATGTCTATATCAGTTTTGCACATCGTGAGACTGACATTTTTTCCCATTCCTCCTTGCAAAACAGCTCGAGCTCAGTGAGGTTGGATGGAGAGCATTTGTGAACAGCAGTTTTCAGTTCTTTCCACAGATTCTCGATTGGATTCAGGTCTGGACTTTGACTTGGCCATTCTAACACCTGGATATGTTTATTTTTGAACCATTCCATTGTAGATTTTGCTTTATGTTTTGGATCATTGTCTTGTTGGAAGACAAATCTCCGTCCTAGTCTCAGGTCTTTTGCAGACTCCATCAGGTTTTCTTCCAGAATGGTCCTGTAAAAAGTTCAATTTTGGTTTCATCTGACCAGAGCACCTTCTTCCGCATGTTTGGTGTGTCTCCCAGGTGGCTTGTGGCAAACTTTAAACAACACTTTTTATGGATATCTTTAAGAAATGGCTTTCTTCTTGCCACTCTTCCATAAAGGCCAGATTTGTGCAATATACGACTGATGGTTGTCCTATGGACAGAGTCTCCCACCTCAGCTGTAGATCTCTGCAGTTCATCCAGAGTGATCATGGGCCTCTTGGCTGCATCTCTGATCAGTCTTCTCCTTGTATGAGCTGAAAGTTTAGAGGGACGGCCAGGGCTTGGTAGATTTGCAGTGGTCTGATACTCCTTCCATTTCAATAGTATCGCTTGCACAGTGCTCCTTGGGATGTTTAAAGCTTGGGAAATCTTTTTGTATCCAAATCCTGCTTTAAACTTCTTCACAACAGTATCTCGGACCTGCCTGGTGTGTTCCTTGTTCTTCATGATGCTCTCTGCGCTTGTAACGGACCTCTGAGACTATCACAGTGCAGGCGCATTTATACAGAGACTTGATTACACACAGGTGGATTGTATTTATCATCATTAGTCATTTAGGTCAACATTGGATCATTCAGAGATCCTCACTGAACTTCTGGAGAGAGTTTGCTGCACTGAAAGTAAAGGGGCTGAATCATTTTACACGCCCAATTTTTCAGTTTTTGATTTGTTAAAAAAGTTTGAAATATCCTATAAATGTCGTTCCACTTCATGATTGTGTCCCACTTGTTGTTGATTCTTCACAAAAAAATACAGTTTTATATCTTTATGTTTGAAGCCTGAAATGTGGCAAAAGGTCGCAAAGTTCAAGGGGGCCGAATACTTTCGCAAGGCACTGTATGTCCTTGATAGTGAAAGGCTATCTCATAAATTCATACTACAGTATCATATGTGGAGAAAAAAAAATGATATTGTAAAGTCTGTGGTACGTACTTTTTGAGGCGCTGGTTGAGCTGGAGGAAGCACAGTGTCCTCCAGCGTAGCCTGTTGTCCTCCTGTCGCAGAACGTTCAGCTCTCTCTGTCTCGCCACCTCCCTGCGAACACGGTCTATCAGCTCCTCCTCCATACGCGCCAGCTGCACAGCAGAAAGCCCAGGGAGACTTGTTTTAGTATCCACATCACTGCTTTAGTTAACCACAGGGAGTTGTAGCTGTGGCTCTTCTGTGTGTTGACTGCAAGGTGACTCTGCATAGATAAATCGACCAAGACGGATTTTGCCAAAAGGGTACATTACAAACTGAATGGACTTGTACCATTCAGAAGCACTATCCTCACGTATCCCACCCAAACACACAGAAGCACTATCCTCATTATCCCACCCAAACACACAGAAGCACATATCCCACCCAAACACACAGAAGCACTATCCTCACCCACCCAAACACACAGTATCCCACCCAAACACACAGAAGCACTATCCTCATATCCCACCCAAACACACAAGAAGCACTATCCTCACGTATCCCACCCAAACACACCAGAAGAAGCACTGTCCTCACATATCCCACCCAAACACACAAGAAGCACTATCCTCACGTATCCCACCCAAACACACAAGAAGCACTATCCTCACGTATCCCACCCAAACACACCAGAAGCACTATCCTCATGTATCCCACCCAAACACACAGAAGCACTATCCTCACGTATCCCACCCAAACACACCAGAAGCACTATCCTCATGTATCCCACCCAAACACACAGGTGACAACCCTCGCTGCTCACTCACACAAAAAGCCATCTGTTCCAGCTTGAGGACGACTTATCAACACCGTAAAGGACTCATTATCCATCTCCGGTGGGCTGCGGTCCAGACACCATTTCAGACAGAACATCTTAATGGGATTCTGGCTCAGGCCTTGAGTTTCCAATCTGCTTCATTCTCACCTAACAACCCTCCAACTGGGCAACAACATCATGGTCATTTCAGCCAGCAGAGAGCCCATCATTTCAGCCAGCACAGAGCCCATCATTTCAGCCAGCAAAAAGCTGGGGCGGCAGGGTAGCCTAGTTGTTAGAGCGTTGGACTAGTAACCGAAAGGTTGCAAGTTCGAATCCCCGAGCTGACAAGGTACAAATCTGTCGTTCTGCCCCTGAACAGGCAGTTAACCCACTGTTCCTAGGCCCTCATTGAAAATAAGAATTTGTTCTTAACTGACTTGCCTGGTTAAATAAAGGTAAAATAAAAAAAAATTAATTAAAAAAAGCCCATCATTTCAGCCAGCACGAAGCCCATCATTTCAGCCAGCACGAAGCCCAGAGGCTTTATGACTGCAGTTGTGAATGAACAGAGACAAACTCTCTGAAACAAGACGTTATGATTATCTTCTAACACAAACAATACTGTATGTTGGAGACATCGTATTGCATTGGTAAAGGATTCCCAACCACGGTCCAATGAGGCAGATTGAATCTAATGATGTATTTTAGTGTATTTATTTACCTCTTCTCTCTGTCGCTATCAACCAGATAACAACCCTGTAAGATGGCTGAGATAAGATATGATGATGACAGTCAGCACAGCCTCTATAGCGTTATCCCCTCTCAGTCAGTACAACCTCTATAGCGTTATCCCCCCTCACAGTCAGTACAGCCTCTATAGAGTTATCCTCTCTCACAGTCAGTACAGCCTCTATAGCGATATCCCCTCTCACAGTCAGTACAGTCTCTATAGCGTTATCCCCTCTCACAGTCAGTACATCCTCTATAGCGTTATCTCCTCTCTCACAGTCAGTACAGCCTCTATAGCGTTATCTCCTCTCTCACAGTCAGTACAGCCTCTATAGCGTTATCTCCTCTCACAGTCAGTACATCCTCTATAGCGTTATCTCCTCTCTCACAGTCAGTACAGCCTCTATTGCGTTATCTCCTCTCACAGTCAGTACAGCCTCTATAGCGTTATCTCCTCTCACAGTCAGTACAGCATCTATAGCGTTATCTCCTCTCTCATAGTCACACTCTGCTGTGAAGATGTCACCACCGCTGTCAAGACAGCTAACCGACTGCTGATCCCATCTCATCTCTCTCACACACACACACACACACACACAGCCTGCTGATCCCATCTCATCTCTCACACACACACACACTGCTGGCCCCATCTCATCTCTCTTTGTCACACACACACTGCTGGCCCCATCTCATCTCTCTATCTCTCTCACACACACACACACCGCTGATCTCATCTCTCTCTCACACACACACACTCTGCTGGACCCATCTCATCTCTCTCTCTCTCTCTCTCTCTCACACACACACTGCTGGCCCCATCTCATCTCTCTATCTCTCTCTCTCTCACACACACTGCTGGCCCCATCTCATCTCTCTCTCTCACACAGACTCACACACACTGCTGATCCCATCTCATCTCTATCTCTCTCACACACACACACACACACACACACACTGCTGGCCCCATCTCATCTCACACATCAGTCAACTGTGTGATATTCACTATGAGTGTCTCTCTCTCTCCACCCACCGGGGGGCAAGCAGCTTCTGAGGTAGACTCCTTGACTACCTTTCCCACAAGTCCTAGAGGCAAAATAGAAGACGTTGTAGTTCCTACCACATGTACCGTACCTCCTCAAGTAGATGCTTGTTGTCCTCCACTTTCCTCTGGTGCTCCTGGAGGGGAGCTCCTGGATGGGGAGCTCCTGGAGGGGGAGCTCCTGGAGGGCTCCCGGAGGGGGAGCTCCTGGAGGGGAGCTCCCGGAGGGGGCTCCCGGAGGGGGAGCTTGGCTGGGTCTCCCCTCTCTTTGCTTTGAGTAGCAGGGTTGATGGGAGGGAAAATACATGGCCTGTAAAAGGAGAACGGGGGGGACACACATTAGATGATGCTCCTTTTTCTAACACATTCTTAAATATATTACTTTATTTTCAAACACATTTCCAGAACATTTAAACCTCCAGACATGGTTTTCATAAGCGTTTCTTTCCACTGACAGCAGGTTTTCTAAGTGAGCAAACGGCACGTTGACAAAGGGATTGATGGCGCAGCAGCAGTCCACATACAGTGTAACCTTGAAGTCTCCCATTTACCCATGTCTTCCTCTCTCGTTGCTTCCTTCCCTGCCTGCTGTTAACCAATCAGATGTCTTTACTGTACATTGAGCCTTGCCACTGTAACGTATCCCTGCTCCTGAAAGAGAGGTTGTGTTTCGGTCCTGCATCGCCGTGGAAAATCTGAGTAATCATCATTATTCAGGTCAGTAGCCAAGAGCCCTTCAGTTAAGAGAGGAGAGGCCTGATGAGGTGTTGGCTTGCCTGGGTCTGTATCACAGCAAATACACACACACACACACACACACACACACACATACACACACACAGAGCGCAGGGAGAAGTGAGCTCACGTTGAGGTTGTCTTCAAATTATTTTACAGGTTTGCCTCAATGTGATCATGATGGAACACTAAGTGTTGGGTTACTGGATGGAAACGACACCAAGACATGAGATCGATAGCACCTTGACGTGGCCCACCCCTGTCTCTCTCTCACTAGAGCCCACCCTGTCTCTCTCTCTCACTAGAGCCCACCCTGTCTCTCTCTCTCTCACTAGAGCCCACCCTCTCTCTCTCTCTCTCTCTCTCTCTCTCTCTCACTGAGCCCACCCTGTCTCTCTCTCACTAGAGCCCACCCTGTCTCTCTCTCTCACTAGAGCCCACCCTGTCACTCTCTCTCTCACTAGAGCCCACCCTGTCTCTCTCTCACTAGAGCCCACCCTGTCTCTCTCTCTCACTAGAGCCCACCCTGTCTCTCTCTCTCACTAGAGCCCACCCTGTCTCTCTCTCTCTCACTAGAGCCCACCCTGTCTCTCTCTCTCACTAGAGCCCACCCTGTCTCTCTCTCTCACTAGAGCCCACCCTCTCTCTCTCTCTCTCTCTCTCTCTCTCTCTGATCTCTCTCTCACTAGAGCCCACCCTGTCTCTCTCTCACTAGAGCCCACCCTGTCTCTCTCTCTCACTAGAGCCCACCCTGTCTCTCTCTCTCACTAGAGCCCACCCTGTCTCTCTCTCTCACTAGAGCCCACCCTGTCTCTCTCTCTCTCACTAGAGCCCACCCTGTCTCTCTCTCTCACTAGAGCCCACCCTGTCTCTCTCTCTCACTAGAGCCCACCCTGTCTCTCTCTCTCACTAGAGCCCACCCTGTCTCTCTCTCACTAGAGCCCACCCTGTCTCTCTCTCTCACTAGAGCCCACCCTGTCTCTCTCTCTCACTAGAGCCCACCCTGTCTCTCTCTCTCTCTCACTAGAGCCCACCCTGTCTCTCTCTCTCACAAGAGCCCACCCTGTCTCTCTCTCTCACTAGAGCCCACCCTGTCTCTCTCTCTCACTAGAGCCCACCCTGTCTCTCTCTCTCTCACTAGAGCCCTCCCAGAGAGAGCGACAGAGAGAGAGAAAGAGAGCGAGAGAAGGAATAAAAGAGAGCCAGAGAGAATGAGCGAGAGCAAGAGAGAGAGAGCGAAAGAAAGAAAGAGCGCGAGAGAAGGAAAAGAGAGAGGGAGATAATGAGAGAGAGAGAATGAGAGAGAGAGGGAAAAAGAAAGAGTGAGAGAGGAGTCACCTGAAACCCTCACCTTTCTGCTGCTGAATGTGAGAGGTAAAGACGTCTTAATGTCCGGTCCACTAGCGCCTGTCAAATAAAAGACAGAAGGGGATTATCCCTAAGTAACATCACAGTTTACTGCAGCAGAACAAGAGCCAGACACCTAAAAGCAATACTTCATTATTACTTTCACGCTTTCATTGAGTGAGGTGTCTTTACAGTTTGAGCTGAGTGAGAGGTGGGACCGTGGGAGCTAGGGATGGACGGACTTGTTTTACGACTCTGGTCAACATTGCTGTAATCAAATCGTGTCTCTGTTCATTATACCTATGTGAGACAATGTGTGTATGTCTGTGTGTGTGTGTGTGTGTGTGTGTGTGTGTGTGTGTGTGTGTGTTGTCACTAAGGAACCGGACACCTCTCCCACTGCAGCTGAGTTGAGTTTATTTACCTCAGTAGAACTGAACTAGGTAGAGTGGACTGACATCTGAGCCCTCAGTAGAACTGAACTAGGTAGAGTGGACTAACATCTGAGCCCTCAGTAGAACTGAACTAGGTAGAGTGGACTAACATCTGAGCCCTCAGTAGAACTGAACTAGGTAGAGTGGACTAACATCTGAGCCCTCAGTAGAACTGAACTAGGTAGAGTGGACTAACATCTGAGCCCTCAGTAGAACTGAACTAGGTAGAGTGGACTAACATCTGAGCCCTCAGTAGAACTGAACTAGGTAGAGTGGACTAACATCTGAGCCCTCAGTAGAACTGAACTAGGTAGAGTGGACTAACATCTGAGCCCTCAGTAGAACTGAACTAGGTAGAGTGGACTAACATCTGAGCCCTCAGTAGAACTGAACTAGGTAGAGTGGACTAACATCTGAGCCCTCAGTAGAACTGAACTAGGTAGAGTGGACTAACATCTGAGCCCTCAGTAGAACTGAACTAGGTAGAGTGGACTAACATCTGAGCCCTCAGTAGAACTGAACTAGGTAGAGTGGACTAATGTCTGAGCCCTCAGTAGAACTGAACTAGGTAGAGTGGACTGACATCTGAGCCCTCAGTAGAACTGAACTAGGTAGAGTGGACTGACATCTGCCATGGAAGACATTCAATAGTATCATACTGTTTGTTTCATGTGGGTACATTCATGAGTTACAAATCCCACATTTCTGTAGACATCTGAGTCAAGTTCTTTGCAAATTGTCCAATACTAATCCTCCATTAAAACGTTGAGAGAACATCACAAAAACGGCTTTTTAAAACACATCCAACAGCCTGTCACTTGGTCATTGTTATGTAGTTCATGTCACTGCAGAAGGCAGGGTTGATGACTTCATTCACTATGCACTGTTATTACTGAGTGGACAAAACATTAAGAACACCTGCTCTTTCCAATAACAGACTGACCAGGTGAAATCTATGATCCCTTATTGATGTCACTGTTAAATTCACTTCAATCATTGTAGATGAAGGGGAGGAGACAGGTTAAAGATGAAGGGGAGGAGACAGGTTAAAGATGAAGGGGAGGAGACAGGTTAAAGATGAAGGGGGAGGAGACATGTTAAAGATGAAGGGGAGGAGACAGGTTAAAGATGAAGGGGAGGAGACAGGTTAAAGATGAAGGGGGAGGAGACATGTTAAAGATGAAGAGGAGGAGACATGTTAAAGATGAAGGGGAGGAGACAGGTTAAAGATGAAGGGGAGGAGACAGGTTAAAGATGAAGGAGAGGAGTCAGGTTAAAGATGAAGGGGAGGAGTCAGGTTAAAGATGAAGGGAAGGAGTCAGGTTAAAGATGAAGGGGAGGAGACAGGTTAAAGATGAAGGAGAGGAGACAGGTTAAAGATGAAGGGGAGGAGACAGGTTAAAGATGAAGGGGAGGAGTCAGGTTAAAGATGAAGGGGAGGAGACAGGTTAAAGATGAAGGGGAGGAGACAGGTTAAAGATGAAGGGGAGGAGACAGGTTAAAGATGAAGGGGGAGGAGACAGGTTAAAGATGAAGGGGGAGGAGACAGGTTAAAGATGAAGGGGAGGAGACAGGTTAAAGATGAAGGGGGAGGAGACATGTTAAAGATGAAGGGGAGGAGACAGGTTAAAGATGAAGGGGGAGGAGACATGTTAAAGATGAAGGGGAGGAGACATGTTAAAGATGAAGGGGAGGAGACATGTTAAAGATGAAGGGGAGGAGACAGGTTAAAGATGAAGGGGAGGAGACAGGTTAAAGATGAAGGGGAGGAGACAGGTTAAAGATGAAGGGGGAGGAGACAGGTTAAAGATGAAGGGGAGGGAGACAGGTTAAAGATGAAGGGGAGGAGACAGGTTAAAGATGAAGGGGAGGAGTCAGGTTAAAGATGAAGGGGAGGAGTCAGGTTAAAGATGAAGGGGAGGAGTCAGGTTAAAGATGAAGGGGAGGAGACAGGTTAAAGATGAAGGGGAGGAGACAGGTTAAAGATGAAGGGAAGGAGACAGGTTAAAGATGAAGGGGAGGAGTCAGGTTAAAGATGAAGGGGAGGAGACAGGTTAAAGGAGGAGTTCTCAGCCTTGAGACCATTGAGACATGGATTGTGTTTGTGTCAGAGGGTGAACGGCCAAGACAGAATATTGAAGTGTCTTTGAACAGAGTCTGGTAGTATTCAACCTTTACTTAACTAGGCAAGTCAGTTAATTAAGAACTAATTATTATTTACAATGACGACCTACACCGGCCAAATGACGCTGGGCAAATTGTGCGCCACCCTATGGGAGTCCCAATCACGGCCGGTTGTGATACAACCTGGATTCGAACCAGGGACTGTAGTGACGCCTCTTGCACTGAGATGCAGTGTCTTAGACCGCTGCCCCACTCGGGAGCCAAGAAGGTGCCAGGCTCACAGGTTTGTGTTAAGAACTGCAACGCTGCTGGGTTTTTCTCACTCAACAGTTTCCTGTGTGTATCAAGAATGGTCCACCACCCAAAGGACACCCAGACAACTTGACACAACTGTGGGAAGCATTGGAGTCAACATGGACCAGCATCTCTGTGGAATACTTTCAACACCTTGTAGAGTCCCATGACCTGACGAGTTGAGGCTGTTCTGAGGGCAATAGAAGCATTGGAGTCAACATGGACCAGCATCTCTGTGGAATACTTTCAACACCTTGTAGAGTCCCATGACCTGACGAGTTGAGGCTGTTCTGAGGGCAATAGGGGGGTGGAGTGAATTAGTACGAATGTTTTGTCCACTCAGTGTAGAGTCCCTTTCTCTTCTGAACTTCTCTCTTCTATAATAAATAAATCCACGTAGCCTATGCACACAAATTCAATGAAAATGTCTAAACATAATTTGCTATACATCTTTCATCGATTTGACATCACGCGAATGTTATTAATACTCAAGTGTTAGCAGGCTGTGTAGCCCAACTCACACGTACATACCTATAACATGCATTATGTTCACCCAGTGATTAAACAGGCTGTTTGTGCTTTAGTGCTTACATTGTAGACACAGAAGAACATATTAAAAGTAACTGAATCAATACTTTGTGTACTAATAAATAATACATTCTACAGAGCCTCTGTGTACTAATAAATAATACATTCTACATGCAGATATTTATAAAATGTTTTCTGTGGCAGTAACTCACCTCTACGTCCATCTCTGTTGCAGAGGCTTGTGGGAATGCTGCTGATGTGTGGTCTGGGCTGTGTGCCTCTGTTCCCTCCACCCCCTGTCCCAGCCTAGTCTACCCTCTCTGACCCTCTCTGCCTCCACCCCTGTCAGCCACAGCCTAGTCTACCCTCTCTGACTCTCTCTGCCTCCACCCCTGTCAGCCACAGCCTATTCCTCACCGCCTGTCACAGCCTAGTCTACCCTCTCTGACTCTCTCTGCTTCCACCCCTGTCAGCCACAGCCTATTCCTCACCGCCTGTCACAGCCTAGTCTACCCTCTCTGACTCTCTCTGCCTCCACCCCTGTCAGCCACAGCCTAGTCTACCCTCTCCGACTCTCTCTGCCTCCACCCCTGTCAGCCACAGCCTAGTCTACCCTCTCCGACTCTCTCTGCCTCCACCCCTGTCAGCCACAGCCTAGTCTACCCTCTCTGACTCTCTCTGCCTCCACCCGTCAGCCACAGCCTAGTCTACCCTCTCTGACTCTCTCTGCCTCCACCCCTGTCAGCCACAGTCTACTCCTCACCGCCTGCCACAGCCTAGTCTACCCTCTCTGCCTCCACCCCTGTCAGCCACAGCCTAGTCTACCCTCTCTGACTCTCTCTGCCTCCACCCCTGTCAGCCACAGTCTACTCCTCACCGCCTGCCACAGCCTAGTCTACCCTCTCTGCCTCCACCCCTGTCAGCCACAGCCTAGTCTACCCTCTCCGACTCTCTCTGCCTCCACCCCTGTCAGCCACAGCCTAGTCTACCCTCTCCGACTCTCTCTGCCTCCACCCCTGTCAGCCACAGCCTAGTCTACCCTCTCTGACTCTCTCTGCCTCCACCCCTGTCAGCCACAGCCTAGTCTACCCTCTCCGACTCTCTCTGCCTCCACCCCTGTCAGCCACAGCCTAGTCTACCCTCTCTGACTCTCTCTGCCTCCACCCCTGTCAGCCACAGCCTAGTCTACCCTCTCTGACTCTCTCTGCCTCCACCCCTGTCAGCCACAGCCTAGTCTACCCTCTCCGACTCTCTCTGCCTCCACCCTGTCAGCCACAGCCTAGTCTACCCTCTCTGACTCTCTCTGCCTCCACCCCTGTCAGCCACAGCCTAGTCTACCCTCTCTGACTCTCTCTGCCTCCACCCCTGTCAGCCACAGTCTACTCCTCACCGCCTGCCACAGCCAGGTCTACTCTCTCTGCCTCCACCCCTGTCAGCCACAGCCTAGTCTACTCTCTCTGCCTCCACCCGTCAGCCACAGCCTAGTCTACCTTCTCTGCCTCTCTCTGACTACACCCCTGTCACAGCCTACTCCTCACCGCCTGGCTAACCAGTGTCTTCACTGTTCGTCAATAATGCAGCAGAATCTTCTCCAGTTTCTCCCATCCCTCCAGGTAGAGCAGAAGGATGTGTCTTCTGACTCTTCCAGCCGTCATTCTCCACGCCGTCTACTGCCACCTAATTAGTCTTTCAGAGTGCTGCTTGGGTTGCGCTTGAATAAGTCATAAAACACACAGAGATGGGTTGTGTGTCAACGTGTTCCTCTGTGTTTCTGGTTGTAAGGACCACGTCATGTCTGTTGACGGATATTTTGTTCTTTAGTTTTAATGAAGGAATTAGTTGATGACTAAATGAGTGACGGTGTGGTCCTGTGACGGTGTGGTCCTGTGACGGTGGGGTCCTGTGACGGTGTGGCCCTGTGACGGTGTGGTCCTGTGACGGTGTGGTCCTGTGAGGGTGGGGTCCTGTGACGGTGGGGTCCTGTGAGGGTGGGGTCCTGTGACGGTGGGGTCCTGTGAGGGTGGGGTCCTGTGAGGGTGGGGTCCTGTGACGGTGGGGTCCTGTGGGGTCCTGTGACGGTGGGGTCCTGTGGGGTCCTGTGACGGTGTGGTCCTGTGACGGTGGGGTCCTGTGACGGTGGGGTCCTGTGAGGGTGGGGTCCTGTGGCGGTGGGGTCCTGTGAGGGTGGGGTCCTGTGACGGTGGGGTCCTGTGAGGGTGGGGTCCTGTGACGGTGGGGTCCTGTGACGGTGGGGTCCTGTGGGGTCCTGTGACGGTGGGGTCCTGTGGGGTCCTGTGGGGTCCTGTGACGGTGGGGTCCTGTGACGGTGGGGTCCTGTGCTTGATCAGGATAATATTGGGAGCATCCTTCTCCGTAACACACAGCTAATTCATTCAGACCTACAGCGTCCACTTACCATCTGTCCTAACATCTCTAATCCACTCCAACCAACTTTTATCCCTCTACCCCTCTCTCTCCCTCCATCCATCACCCCCATTTCTCCCTCCATTCCCCATCCATCCCTCCATCCCCATTTATCCCTCCATCCCCATTTATCCCTCCATTCCCCATCTATCCCCAATCTATTCCCCCATCCCTCCCTCCATCTCCCCACTCCATTCCCCATCTCTCCCTCTATGCCTCCCTCCACCCCCATCTCCCCATCTATCCCTCCATCCCCCTCCATCCCCCACTCCATTTCTTTCTCCATCCCCCATTTCTCCCTCTATCCCTCCCTCCACCCCCCCCATCTCCCCATCTATCCCTCCATCCCCCTCCGTCCCTCACTCCATCCCCCACTCCCCCATTTCTTCCTCCATCCCCCATTTCTTCCTCCATCCCCCATTTCTCCCTCATCTCTCCCTAAATACCCACTCCTCCCTCCATCCCCCAACTCTCCCTCCATCCATCCCCCATTTCTTCCTCCATCCCACTTCTCTCCCCCATCCCCCATCTCTTCCCCAATCCCTCCCTCCATCCCCCAATCCCCCATTTCTCCCTCATCTCTCTCCCCATCCCCCATTTCTCCCTCCATCCCCCTTTCTCCCTCCATCCCCCTTTCTCCCTCCATCCTATTTCTCCCTCCATCCCCCATTTCTTCCTCATCTCTCCCTCCATCCCCCACTTTTCCCCCTCCATCCCCCATTTCTTCCTCATCTCTCCCCGTCTCTTCCTCCACCCCCCTTCCATCAGACAGACACATACACACTGCACTCATATAGGTCATAGACTGCACAAAGATATCTCTTGTCTCCTGTTGGAATGGATTTCAGATTAATTAAAATGTGAATGATTTATACGGATGTCAGAACAGATTATGGGCCGTTGGTTGTGTTCTTTACATTCTAGTGTGTGTGTGTGTGTGTGTGTGTGTGTGTGTGTGTGTGTGTGTGTGTGTGTGTGTGTGTGTGTTACTTTCTATTCCAGATTCCTCCAATCCCTCTCTCATGGTGTGTGGATGATGTCAAAGGTTTAAAGAGGAGAGAGAGAAGGAGACATCTCTATTGGTTAGAATAGAGGAGACATCTACATTGGTTAGAATAGAGAGGAGAGGAGACATTTCCATTGGCCAGAATAGAGGAGAAGGAGACATTTCTATTGGTTAGAATAGAGGACAGGAGACATCTCTATTGGTTAGAATAGAGGGGAGGACACAGAGACATATCTATTGGTTAGAATAGAGGAGAGGATCCCTTGTAGCCGTTGGTTTAAAAGTTGTGTTGGCGGTGGTGTGTGTTGTTGGCAACTGACGTCATTCTAAATTTGCGTCTGAATGATAAAGTTGACCCTGGATGGGAAGTAGCTGCTTCAGAACAGAGAATTTAGTACTTTATTTTACAGTTTCCAATGGTATCTACCTGGTAATTACAGGGAATGATGCAGTAACACAGAATTCAACACAAGTACTTTCTGAAATAAATGTAATAGCTACCTACACAGTCAAGTATGAGATAGAAGTACTATTTTACTTTGGGACTCATCCTGTCCTCCTGTGTTCCAACAGTGTGACATGATCAATGTATAGTTTAATGAACAATCAATAACCTGTTATACTGCATTTACATTCCACTGAAAACAAAATGATCCTGTTCAGGTCTGTTCCAATTCAATCTCTTTTCACATAGTGCAAGAACTGTCACAAGGCAAAGTGACTCATATGACTCTTATCTACTGTAATTCTGTATCAATAAATATTCTCTTATTACAGTCCTTGTAAAAGAGATTATATACAACGATCTCATCAACAATCAGGACATTTCATAGAAAAACAATACAAAGTGGATGAATTATTCCGGTTGCCATACATCACGAAGAGAAGCATCGACACCCATGTCATTGGCCTGCCAGAGGAACTACAGTACGAGGTCTTCTTCCTCACTCACACCTCCGGTAGAAGTTGAAGTGGTAGTCTGTGAACAGCGCCCCCATGAAGCCACGGTCGGTATTGCAGTCTGCCTGTCCCTGGATGGAGATAGACCAAGATTGTCTATTACATTGACAAGTGATGCCTCTAACAGTGGAGATACTGTACAAGTCCTCAAAGATGGAAGGCAAGCGTGAGGAGGCGAGATCAGGTGGAACCATTCTAGCCAATGACAGGGTAGATAGGCGTGTGCACAACAGGCCTTAGAGATAGAGTTCTCATCTTTGTTTCTGTGCATTACGGGAGACGAGAGCATTACGGGGAGACGAGAGCATTACGGAGAGCATTACGGGGAGCATTACGGTGAGACGAGAGCATTACGGGGAGCATTACGGGGAGCATTACGGGGAGCATTACGGGAGACGAGAGCATTACGGGAGACGAGAGCATTACGGGGAGATGGGGAGACGAGAGCATTACGATGAGATGGGGAGACGAGAGCATTACGGGAAGACGAGAGCATTACGGGAGACGAGAGCATTACGGAGAGCATTACGGGGGCATTACGGGGGGCATTACGGTGAGACGAGAGCATTACGGGGAGCATTACGGGGAGCATTACGGGAGCATTGCGGGAGACGAGAGAATTACGGGAGACGAGAGCATTACGGGGAGATGGGGAGACGAGAGCATTACGGGAGATGGGGAGACGAGAGCATTACGGGAAGACGAGAGCATTACGGGGGGACGAGAGCATTACGGGGAGAGAGAGCATTACGGGGAGACGAGAGCATTACGGGAGACGAGAGCATTACGGGAGACGAGCATTACGGGGAGACGAGAGCATTACGGGAGACGAGAGCATTGCGGGGAGACGAGAGCATTACGGGGAGATGGGGAGACGAGAGCATTACGGGGAGATGGGGAGACGAGAGCACTACGGGGAGACGAGAGCATTACGGGAGACGAGAGCATTACGATGAGATGGGGAGACGAGAGCATTACGGGAGACGAGAGCATTGCGGGAGACGAAAGCATTACGGGGAGATGAGAGCATTACGATGAGATGAGAGCATTACGATGAGATGAGAGCATTACGATGAGATGAGAGCATTACGATGAGATGAGAGCATTACGATGAGATGGGGAGACGAGAGCATTACGGGAGACGAGAGCATTACGGGAGACGAGCATTACGGGGAGACGAGAGCATTACGGGGAGACGAGGCATTACGGGGAGACGAGGCATTACGGGAGACGAGGCATTACGGGAGACGAGAGCATTACGGGAGACGGGAGACGAGAGCATTACGGGGAGACGGCGAGCACTGGGGAGACGAGAGCATTACGGGAGACGAGGCATTACGGGAGACGAGAGCATTACGATGAGATGGGGAGACGAGAGCATTACGGGAGACGAGAGCATTACGGGAGACGAGAGCATTACGGGAGACGAGAGCATTACGGGAGACGGGAGCATTACGATGAGATGAGAGCATTACGATGAGATGAGAGCATTACGATGAGATGGGGAGACGAGAGCATTACGGGGAGACGAGAGCATTACGACGAGAGCATTACGATGAGATGGGAGACGAGAGCATTACGGGAGACGAGAGCATTACGGGAGACGAGAGCATTACGGGGAGACGAGAGCATTACGGGAGACGAGAGCATTGCGGGAGACTAGAGCATTACGGGAGACGAGAGCATTACGGGGGCATTACGGGAGACGAGAGCATTACGGGGAGCATTACGGGAGACGAGAGCATTACGGGGAGCATTACGGTGAGACGAGAGCATTACGGTGAGACGAGAGCATTACGGTGAGACGAGAGCATTACGGTGAGACGAGAGCATTACGGGAGACGAGAGCATTACGGGGAGGCGAGAGCATTACGGGAGACGAGAGCATTACGGGGAGACGAGAGCATTACGATGAGATGGGGAGACGAGAGCATTACGGGAAGACGAGAGCATTACGGGAGACGAGAGCATTACGATGAGATGGGGAGACGAGAGCATTACGGGAAGACGAGAGCATTACGGGGAGACGAGAGCATTACGATGAGATGGGGAGACGAGAGCATTACGGGGAGAGCATTACGGGAGACGAGAGCATTACGATGAGACGAGAGCATTACGATGAGACGAGAGCATGACGATGAGACGAGCATGACGATGAGACGAGAGCATTACGATGAGACGAGAGCATTACGGGAGACGAGAGCATTACGGGGAGACGAGAGCATTACGATGAGACGAGAGCATTACGATGAGACGAGAGCATTACGATGAGACGAGAGCATTACGATGAGACGAGAGCATTACGATGAGACGAGAGCATTACGATGAGACGAGAGCATTACGATGAGACGAGAGCATTACGATGAGACGAGAGCATTACGATGAGACGAGAGCATTACGGGAGACGGGGAGACGAGAGCATTACGATGAGACGAGAGCATTACGGGAGACGAGAGCATTACGGGGAGACGAGAGCATTACGGGAGACGAGAGCATTATGGGGAGACGAGAGCATTACGGGAGACGAGAGCATTACGGGGAGACGAGAGCATTACGGGGAGCGAGAGCATTACGGGGAGCGAGAGCATTACGGGAGCGAGAGCATTACGATGAGACGAGAGCATTACGGGAGACGAGAGAGCATTACGGGAGATGGGGAGACGAGGCATTACGGGAGACGAGAGCATTACGGGAGACGAGAGCATTACGGTGGGTTGAGTAAAGGGAGGGGTGGTTATCATACTAATGTTATCATACTAATGTTTAACAACTCTGTTAGATTGTGGTTATCAGATCGGGTCGTTTTCCCCCACAACATACAACACGTAGTAGTTGTGAGGCTACCGGAACAGTGTCGTTTGACATTGATATTTTAGGAAAGGACACATTGGAGAAATCTTTTAGTTCTTACAGCCACTGCTGAGCGGAAGTGGTAGGAGCTCCTGTAGAATCGAGACACTGGCAGAGGCCATTCATGGACGTAGCCCTGGAGAGAACAAGAGAAACACTTTCAACCTTTATACTCTCTTTCTTTTCTTACCTTCTTTGTCCACTTTTTATCATACAAAGACCAGAGAGTTTGTAATTATCAAACAGAGAGCAACCACAGTATAGTGTTGTCTGTGGATGCCATACCTGTGTATTCATGAAATTGTATTCTTCGTTGGTTTGATCATGGTCCATCAAGGCAGAGCATTTAAACGTCTCATCATTATGACACAGGTGGACAACCAGCAGCTCTGTAGTACTGCGTCAGAGGAGAGGAGACACCTAGTGGTCATTTATGGTACTTACAACAAACCCACGGTGCCAAGTACCAAGTACCCTGTGACCATTTGTAATTAGTGTGAACAACAATGAGAGAATGTGCCTCATGCAGCTCTGTCTTAGAGGCCTTCATCTCCTCGTACAGAACAGGAAGTCCTGCCAGACTGGGGTCCAATGTCTGATTCAGACAAAGCTTCAAGTCTCGATTCAATCCGTAGTGCTGAAGATCTGAGGTAGTATAGTGTGATTGACATTTAAAGGTAATTTCCCATTGAGACGACATACGCAGCAACTACGTGACTGCAGTCTCTGCAAATGCCCGGAAACATTGCCTTTAAATTCCAAATCGCACCCTACTGCACTAAGGATTAAATGGAGCCCTTTGACTCACAAGCTCCCACAAGTTCCCCCGTGCTCCCCGTGCTCCCCTGTGCATGGACTCAATGTCTGGGAGGATTCAGACCATCATCAGCCCCGGAGGTAAAACAACCTCTTAGAAACTATCCCCTGCTCCTTCCAGAGTCCACAGTCGATGCCAACCTGTCACCACCGCAGTGGGAAGACAAGTCCTATTGAATTATTCAAATGGAAAACTAAGTGGAGACCAGAGGAAGTCTCATGTCCTGGTCACTCACTTCATCTGGACAGTGACACGCATGTTGGTGGGGACGAACTTGCTGATAGGGATTTGGAAGGAGTAGTTTCCTGACCTAAATGGAAACAGATCAACATAGAGATGAAGTATACCATCGGTTTGGCAGTCTGAATCTACATCTATCAAATGAGTTCAAACTGACTGAATGACGTACCCGCAGCTTTCCCTCTCACAGTACCGAGAGTCAATGATCTGTTCGTTTTCTTTGATGACAAAAGACTTTATTGTTGTGTTTGTCCCTGAAAATAGAACAACAATCTGATGTCATACTCTAAAGTATTGTGAAATAAAGTCAGAAAATAACACATTTGGATGAGCATTAAAATGTGTGTTCAAACGTGTGTGATAGAATTTGACTTACAATCTCCGGCACCTCTGATTTCTTCATTAAATTTGTCTTTCCCTTTATCTGAGAAGGCAGAATTGGAACCAAAAGAAAAGTGGGATTACCGCCTGTCACAAGCAGAATGCCAACACTTTATAGAGCATCAGAATGACGTCTCATTCAAGGTCAGCAACATGTCGGTTTTACGGCAAGATAAGCTAGCATGAAGAAAGAGATACAGTGGAGAATGCTGTTGATAAATGAAGACAGGGAGTAGTCAGCTCACCTGCTAGAGAGGGCCAGGTAGTGGGAGATACAGGGAGTAGCCAGCTCACCTGCTAGAGAGGGCCCGGTAGTGGGAGATACAGGGAGTAGCCAGCTCACCTGCTAGAGAGGTCCAGGTAGTGGGAGATACAGGGAGTAGCCAGCTCACCTGCTAGAGAGGGCCCGGTAGTGGGAGATACAGGGAGTAGTCAGCTCACCTGCTAGAGAGGGCCCGGTAGTGGGAGGACAACTCACCTGCTAGAGAGGGCCCGGTAGTGGGAGGACAACTCACCTGCTAGAGAGGGCCCGGTAGTGGGAGGACAACTCACCTGCTAGAGAGGGCCAGGTAGTGGGAGATACAGGGAGTAGCCAGCTCACCTGCTAGAGAGGGCCAGGTAGTGGGAGATACAGGGAGTAGCCAGCTCACCTGCTAGAGAGGGCCAGGTAGTGGGAGGTACAGGGAGTAGTCAGCTCACCTGCTAGAGAGGGCCAGGTAGTGGGAGATACAGGGAGTAGTCAGCTCACCTGCTAGAGAGGGCCAGGTAGTGGGAGGACAACTCACCTGCTAGAGAGGGCCAGGTAGTGGGAGGTACAGGGAGTAGCCAGCTCACCTGCTAGAGAGGGCCAGGTAGTGGGAGATACAGGGAGTAGTCAGCTCACCTGCTAGAGAGGGCCAGGTAGTGGGAGATACAGGGAGTAGTCAGCTCACCTGCTAGAGAGGGCCAGGTAGTGGGAGATACAGGGAGTAGTCAGCTCACCTGCTAGAGAGGGCCAGGTAGTGGGAGATACAGGGAGTAGTCAGCTCACCTGCTAGAGAGGTCCAGGTAGTGGGAGATACAGGGAGTAGTCAGCTGACCTGCTAGAGAGGGCCAGGTAGTGGGAGGACAACTCACCTGCTAGAGAGGGCCCGGTAGTGGGAGGACAACTCACCTGCTAGAGAGGGCCCGGTAGTGGGAGGACAACTCACCTGCTAGAGAGGGCCCGGTAGTGGGAGATACAGGGAGTAGCCAGCTCACCTGCTAGAGAGGGCCAGGTAGTGGGAGATACAGGGAGTAGTCAGCTCACCTGCTAGAGAGGGCCAGGTAGTGGGAGGACAACTCACCTGCTAGAGAGGGCCAGGTAGTGGGAGATACAGGGAGTAGTCAGCTCACCTGCTAGAGAGGGCCAGGTAGTGGGAGGACAACTCACCTGCTAGAGAGGGCCCGGTAGTGGGAGGACAACTCACCTGCTAGAGAGGGCCCGGTAGTGGGAGGACAACTCACCTGCTAGAGAGGGCCCGGTAGTGGAAGGACAACTCACCTGCTAGAGAGGGCCAGGTAGTGGGAGGACAACTCACCTGCTAGAGAGGGCCAGGTAGTGGGAGGACAACTCACCTGCTAGAGAGGGCCAGGTAGTGGGAGGACAACTCACCTGCTAGAGAGGGCCCGGTAGTGGGAGGACAACTCACCTGCTAGAGAGGGCCAGGTAGTGGGAGGACAACTCACCTGCTAGAGAGGGCCAGGTAGTGGGAGATACAGGGAGTAGCCAGCTCACCTGCTAGAGAGGGCCAGGTAGTGGGAGGACAGCTCACCTGCTAGAGAGGGCCAGGTAGTGGGAGGACAACTCACCTGCTAGAGAGGGCCAGGTAGTGGGAGGACAACTCACCTGCTAGAGAGGGCCAGGTAGTGGGAGGACAACTCACCTGCTAGAGAGGGCCAGGTAGTGGGAGGACAACTCACCTGCTAGAGAGGGCCAGGTAGTGGGAGGACAACTCACCTGCTAGAGAGGGCCAGGTAGTGGGAGATACAGGGAGTAGCCAGCTCACCTGCTAGAGAGGGCCAGGTAGTGGGAGGACAACTCACCTGCTAGAGAGGGCCAGGTAGTGGGAGATACAGGGAGTAGCCAGCTCACCTGCTAGAGAGGGCCAGGTAGTGGGAGGACAACTCACCTGCTAGAGAGGGCCAGGTAGTGGGAGATACAGGGAGTAGCCAGCTCACCTGCTAGAGAGGGCCAGGTAGTGGGAGGACAACTCACCTGCTAGAGAGGGCCAGGTAGTGGGAGGACAACTCACCTGCTAGAGAGGGCCAGGTAGTGGGAGATACAGGGAGTAGTCAGCTCACCTGCTAGAGAGGGCCAGGTAGTGGGAGATACAGGGAGTAGCCAGCTCACCTGCTAGAGAGGGCCAGGTAGTGGGAGGACAACTCACCTGCTAGAGAGGGCCAGGTAGTGGGAGATACAGGGAGTAGCCAGCTCACCTGCTAGAGAGGGCCAGGTAGTGGGAGGACAACTCACCTGCTAGAGAGGGCCAGGTAGTGGGAGGACAACTCACCTGCTAGAGAGGGCCAGGTAGTGGGAGGACAACTCACCTGCTAGAGAGGGCCAGGTAGTGGGAGGACAGCTCACCTGCTAGAGAGGGCCAGGTAGTGGGAGGACAACTCACCTGCTAGAGAGGGCCAGGTAGTGGGAGATACAGGGAGTAGCCAGCTCACCTGCTAGAGAGGGCCAGGTAGTGGGAGATACAGGGAGTAGCCAGCTCACCTGCTAGAGAGGGCCCGGTAGTGGGAGATACAGGGAGTAGTCAGCTCACCTGCTAGAGAGGGCCAGGTAGTGGGAGGACAACTCACCTGCTAGAGAGGGCCAGGTAGTGGGAGGACAACTCACCTGCTAGAGAGGGCCCAGTAGTGGGAGGACAACTCACCTGCTAGAGAGGGCCCGGTAGTGGGAGGACAACTCACCTGCTAGAGAGGGCCCGGTAGTGGGAGGACAACTCACCTGCTAGAGAGGGCCCGGTAGTGGGAGGACAACTCACCTGCTAGAGAGGGCCAGGTAGTGGGAGGACAACTCACCTGCTAGAGAGGGCCAGGTAGTGGGAGGACAACTCACCTGCTAGAGAGGGCCAGGTAGTGGGAGATACAGGGAGTAGCCAGCTCACCTGCTAGAGAGGGCCAGGTAGTGGGAGATACAGGGAGTAGTCAGCTCACCTGCTAGAGAGGGCCAGGTAGTGGGAGGACAACTCACCTGCTAGAGAGGGCCAGGTAGTGGGAGGACAACTCACCTGCTAGAGAGGGCCAGGTAGTGGGAGGACAACTCACCTGCTAGAGAGGGCCAGGTAGTGGGAGGACAACTCACCTGCTAGAGAGGGCCAGGTAGTGGGAGGACAACTCACCTGCTAGAGAGGGCCAGGTAGTGGGAGGACAACTCACCTGCTAGAGAGGGCCAGGTAGTGGGAGGACAACTCACCTGCTAGAGAGGGCCAGGTAGTGGGAGGACAACTCACCTGCTAGAGGGCCAGGTAGTGGGAGGACAACTCACCTGCTAGAGAGGGCCAGGTAGTGGGAGGACAACTCACCTGCTAGAGAGGGCCCGGTAGTGGGAGGACAACTCACCTGCTAGAGAGGGCCAGGTAGTGGGAGGACAACTCACCTGCTAGAGAGGGCCAGGTAGTGGGAGATACAGGGAGTAGCCAGCTCACCTGCTAGAGAGGGCCAGGTAGTGGGAGGACAGCTCACCTGCTAGAGAGGGCCAGGTAGTGGGAGGACAACTCACCTGCTAGAGAGGGCCAGGTAGTGGGAGGACAACTCACCTGCTAGAGAGGGCCAGGTAGTGGGAGGACAACTCACCTGCTAGAGAGGGCCAGGTAGTGGGAGGACAACTCACCTGCTAGAGAGGGCCAGGTAGTGGGAGGACAACTCACCTGCTAGAGAGGGCCAGGTAGTGGGAGATACAGGGAGTAGCCAGCTCACCTGCTAGAGAGGGCCAGGTAGTGGGAGGACAACTCACCTGCTAGAGAGGGCCAGGTAGTGGGAGATACAGGGAGTAGCCAGCTCACCTGCTAGAGAGGGCCAGGTAGTGGGAGGACAACTCACCTGCTAGAGAGGGCCAGGTAGTGGGAGATACAGGGAGTAGCCAGCTCACCTGCTAGAGAGGGCCAGGTAGTGGGAGGACAACTCACCTGCTAGAGAGGGCCAGGTAGTGGGAGGACAACTCACCTGCTAGAGAGGGCCAGGTAGTGGGAGATACAGGGAGTAGTCAGCTCACCTGCTAGAGAGGGCCAGGTAGTGGGAGATACAGGGAGTAGCCAGCTCACCTGCTAGAGAGGGCCAGGTAGTGGGAGGACAACTCACCTGCTAGAGAGGGCCAGGTAGTGGGAGATACAGGGAGTAGCCAGCTCACCTGCTAGAGAGGGCCAGGTAGTGGGAGGACAACTCACCTGCTAGAGAGGGCCAGGTAGTGGGAGGACAACTCACCTGCTAGAGAGGGCCAGGTAGTGGGAGGACAACTCACCTGCTAGAGAGGGCCAGGTAGTGGGAGGACAGCTCACCTGCTAGAGAGGGCCAGGTAGTGGGAGGACAACTCACCTGCTAGAGAGGGCCAGGTAGTGGGAGATACAGGGAGTAGCCAGCTCACCTGCTAGAGAGGGCCAGGTAGTGGGAGATACAGGGAGTAGCCAGCTCACCTGCTAGAGAGGGCCCGGTAGTGGGAGATACAGGGAGTAGTCAGCTCACCTGCTAGAGAGGGCCAGGTAGTGGGAGGACAACTCACCTGCTAGAGAGGGCCAGGTAGTGGGAGGACAACTCACCTGCTAGAGAGGGCCCAGTAGTGGGAGGACAACTCACCTGCTAGAGAGGGCCCGGTAGTGGGAGGACAACTCACCTGCTAGAGAGGGCCCGGTAGTGGGAGGACAACTCACCTGCTAGAGAGGGCCCGGTAGTGGGAGGACAACTCACCTGCTAGAGAGGGCCAGGTAGTGGGAGGACAACTCACCTGCTAGAGAGGGCCAGGTAGTGGGAGGACAACTCACCTGCTAGAGAGGGCCAGGTAGTGGGAGATACAGGGAGTAGCCAGCTCACCTGCTAGAGAGGGCCAGGTAGTGGGAGATACAGGGAGTAGTCAGCTCACCTGCTAGAGAGGGCCAGGTAGTGGGAGGACAACTCACCTGCTAGAGAGGGCCAGGTAGTGGGAGGACAACTCACCTGCTAGAGAGGGCCAGGTAGTGGGAGGACAACTCACCTGCTAGAGAGGGCCAGGTAGTGGGAGGACAACTCACCTGCTAGAGAGGGCCAGGTAGTGGGAGGACAACTCACCTGCTAGAGAGGGCCAGGTAGTGGGAGGACAACTCACCTGCTAGAGAGGGCCAGGTAGTGGGAGGACAACTCACCTGCTAGAGAGGGCCAGGTAGTGGGAGGACAACTCACCTGCTAGAGAGGGCCAGGTAGTGGGAGGACAACTCACCTGCTAGAGAGGGCCAGGTAGTGGGAGGACAACTCACCTGCTAGAGAGGGCCAGGTAGTGGGAGATACAGGGAGTAGCCAGCTCACCTGCTAGAGAGGGCCAGGTAGTGGGAGGACAACTCACCTGCTAGAGAGGGCCAGGTAGTGGGAGGACAACTCACCTGCTAGAGAGGGCCAGGTAGTGGGAGATACAGGGAGTAGCCAGCTCACCTGCTAGAGAGGGCCAGGTAGTGGGAGGACAACTCACCTGCTAGAGAGGGCCCGGTAGTGGGAGGACAACTCACCTGCTAGAGAGGGCCAGGTAGTGGGAGATACAGGGAGTAGCCAGCTCACCTGCTAGAGAGGGCCAGGTAGTGGGAGGACAACTCACCTGCTAGAGAGGGCCAGGTAGTGGGAGGACAACTCACCTGCTAGAGAGGGCCAGGTAGTGGGAGGACAACTCACCTGCTAGAGAGGGCCCGGTAGTGGGAGGACAACTCACCTGCTAGAGAGGGCCCGGTAGTGGGAGGACAACTCACCTGCTAGAGAGGGCCCGGTAGTGGGAGGACAACTCACCTGCTAGAGAGGGCCCGGTAGTGGGAGGACAACTCACCTGCTAGAGAGGGCCCGGTAGTGGGAGGACAACTCACCTGCTAGAGAGGGCCCGGTAGTGGGAGGACAACTCACCTGCTAGAGAGGGCCAGGTAGTGGGAGATACAGGGAGTAGCCAGCTCACCTGCTAGAGAGGGCCAGGTAGTGGGAGATACAGGGAGTAGCCAGCTCACCTGCTAGAGAGGGCCCGGTAGTGGGAGATACAGGGAGTAGTCAGCTCACCTGCTAGAGAGGGCCAGGTAGTGGGAGGACAACTCACCTGCTAGAGAGGGCCAGGTAGTGGGAGGACAACTCACCTGCTAGAGAGGGCCCAGTAGTGGGAGGACAACTCACCTGCTAGAGAGGGCCCGGTAGTGGGAGGACAACTCACCTGCTAGAGAGGGCCCGGTAGTGGGAGGACAACTCACCTGCTAGAGAGGGCCCGGTAGTGGGAGGACAACTCACCTGCTAGAGAGGGCCAGGTAGTGGGAGGACAACTCACCTGCTAGAGAGGGCCAGGTAGTGGGAGGACAACTCACCTGCTAGAGAGGGCCAGGTAGTGGGAGATACAGGGAGTAGCCAGCTCACCTGCTAGAGAGGGCCAGGTAGTGGGAGATACAGGGAGTAGTCAGCTCACCTGCTAGAGAGGGCCAGGTAGTGGGAGGACAACTCACCTGCTAGAGAGGGCCAGGTAGTGGGAGGACAACTCACCTGCTAGAGAGGGCCAGGTAGTGGGAGGACAACTCACCTGCTAGAGAGGGCCAGGTAGTGGGAGGACAACTCACCTGCTAGAGAGGGCCAGGTAGTGGGAGGACAACTCACCTGCTAGAGAGGGCCAGGTAGTGGGAGGACAACTCACCTGCTAGAGAGGGCCAGGTAGTGGGAGGACAACTCACCTGCTAGAGAGGGCCAGGTAGTGGGAGATACAGGGAGTAGCCAGCTCACCTGCTAGAGAGGGCCAGGTAGTGGGAGGACAACTCACCTGCTAGAGAGGGCCAGGTAGTGGGAGGACAACTCACCTGCTAGAGAGGGCCAGGTAGTGGGAGATACAGGGAGTAGCCAGCTCACCTGCTAGAGAGGGCCAGGTAGTGGGAGGACAACTCACCTGCTAGAGAGGGCCCGGTAGTGGGAGGACAACTCACCTGCTAGAGAGGGCCAGGTAGTGGGAGATACAGGGAGTAGCCAGCTCACCTGCTAGAGAGGGCCAGGTAGTGGGAGGACAACTCACCTGCTAGAGAGGGCCAGGTAGTGGGAGGACAACTCACCTGCTAGAGAGGGCCAGGTAGTGGGAGGACAACTCACCTGCTAGAGAGGGCCCGGTAGTGGGAGGACAACTCACCTGCTAGAGAGGGCCCGGTAGTGGGAGGACAACTCACCTGCTAGAGAGGGCCCGGTAGTGGGAGGACAACTCACCTGCTAGAGAGGGCCCGGTAGTGGGAGGACAACTCACCTGCTAGAGAGGGCCCGGTAGTGGGAGGACAACTCACCTGCTAGAGAGGGCCCGGTAGTGGGAGGACAACTCACCTGCTAGAGAGGGCCCGGTAGTGGGAGGACAACTCACCTGCTAGAGAGGGCCCGGTAGTGGGAGGACAAATCACCTGCTAGAGAGGGCCAGGTAGTGGGAGGACAACTCACCTGCTAGAGAGGGCCCGGTAGTGGGAGGACAACTCACCTGCTAGAGAGGGCCAGGTAGTGGGAGGACAACTCACCTGCTAGAGAGGGCCCGGTAGTGGGAGGACAACTCACCTGCTAGAGAGGGCCCGGTAGTGGGAGGACAACTCACCTGCTAGAGAGGGCCAGGTAGTGGGAGGACAACTCACCTGCTAGAGAGGGCCAGGTAGTGGGAGGACAACTCACCTGCTAGAGAGGGCCCGGTAGTGGGAGGACAACTCACCTGCTAGAGAGGGCCCGGTAGTGGGAGGACAACTCACCTGCTAGAGAGGGCCAGGTAGTGGGAGGACAACTCACCTGCTAGAGAGGGCCAGGTAGTGGGAGGACAACTCACCTGCTAGAGAGGGCCAGGTAGTGGGAGGACAACTCACCTGCTAGAGAGGGCCCGGTAGTGGGAGATACAGGGAGTAGTCAGCTCACCTGCTAGAGAGGGCCAGGTAGTGGGAGGACAACTCACCTGCTAGAGAGGGCCAGGTAGTGGGAGATACAGGGAGTAGTCAGCTCACCTGCTAGAGAGGGCCCGGTAGTGGGAGATACAGGGAGTAGCCAGCTCACCTGCTAGAGAGGGCCCGGTAGTGGGAGATACAGGGAGTAGTCAGCTCACCTGCTAGAGAGGGCCCGGTAGTGGGAGATACAGGGAGTAGCCAGCTCACCTGCTAGAGAGGGCCCGGTAGTGGGAGATACAGGGAGTAGCCAGCTCACCTGCTAGAGAGGGCCAGGTAGTGGGAGGACAACTCACCTGCTAGAGAGGGCCCGGTAGTGGGAGATACAGGGAGTAGTCAGCTCACCTGCTAGAGAGGGCCAGGTAGTGGGAGATACAGGGAGTAGTCAGCTCACCTGCTAGAGAGGGCCCGGTAGTGGGAGATACAGGGAGTAGTCAGCTCACCTGCTAGAGAGGGCCAGGTAGTGGGAGGACAACTCACCTGCTAGAGAGGGCCCGGTAGTGGGAGATACAGGGAGTAGTCAGCTCACCTGCTAGAGAGGGCCAGGTAGTGGGAGGACAACTCACCTGCTAGAGAGGGCCCGGTAGTGGGAGATACAGGGAGTAGTCAGCTCACCTGCTAGATAGGGCCAGGTAGTGGGAGGACAACTCACCTGCTAGAGAGGGCCCGGTAGTGGGAGATACAGGGAGTAGTCAGCTCACCTGCTAGAGAGGGCCCGGTAGTGGGAGATACAGGGAGTAGTCAGCTCACCTGCTAGAGAGGGCCCGGTAGTGGGAGATACAGGGAGTAGACAGCTCACCTGCTAGAGAGGGCCCGGTAGTGGGAGATACAGGGAGTAGACAGCTCACCTGCTAGAGAGGGCCCGGTAGTGGGAGATACAGGGAGTAGACAGCTCACCTGCTAGAGAGGGCCCGGTAGTGGGAGCTCCAGGGAGTAGACAGCTCACCTGCTAGAGAGGGCCCGGTAGTGGGAGATACAGTGAAGGAGAGGAGGGCAGGAGAGATGGTGCTGGTATTATCCATGGAGGCTGTAGTGGGACAGCAGAACACTTCTTCACAGTAGATCAGGCTACAGAAGTCCACATCAGGGGTCCACGGGACAGGGGTGGTTGTTGGGTTGACTAATAAACAAACAAACAAACGTCAATTTCCACATAAAGGACTACTCATGACAGACAGCAACACTTTTACCACCTCTTTGTACAATAGAATTGAATGAGACACCACAACGTTACCACGATGAGACACCACAACGTTACCACGATGAGACACCACAACGTTACCACGATGAGACACCACAACGTTACCACGATGAGACACCACAACGTTACCACGATGAGACACCACAACGTTACCACGATGAGACACCACAACGTTACCACGATGAGACACCACAACATTACTACGATGAGACACCACAACGTTACCACGATGAGACACCACAACGTTACCACAATGAGACACCACAACGTTACTACTATGAGACATCACAACGTTACCACGATGAGACATCACAACGTTACTACGATGAGACACCACAACGTTACTACGATGAGACACCACAACGTTACTACGATGAGACACCACAACGTTACTACGATGAGACACCACAACGTTACTACGATGAGACACCACAACGTTACTACGATGAGACACCACAACGTTACTACGATGAGACACCACAACGTTACTACGATGAGACACCACAACGTTACTACGATGAGACATCACAACGTTACTACGATGAGACACCACAACGTTACTACGATGAGACACCACAACGTTACTACGATGAGACACCACAACGTTACTACGATGAGACACCACAACGTTACTACGATGAGACACCACAACATTACTACGATGGGACACCACAACGTTACTACGATGAGACACCACAGCGTTACTACGATGAGACACCACAGCGTTACTACGATGGGACACCACAGCGTTACTACGATGGGACACCACAGCGTTACTACGATGGGACACCACAACGTTACTACGATGGGACACCACAACGTTACTACGATGGGACACCACAACGTTACTACGATGAGCACAACGTTACTATGATGTGACATCACAACGTTACTGTGATGAAAGTAGAACTATATAAAGAGCATTTATGGGTTGTCTACCTAAGGTAGTACTGACTGTTGTGGTGTAGAGAGGTTGTTTACCTAAGGTAGTACTGACTGTTGTGGTGTAGAGAGGTTGTTTACCTAAGGTAGTCCTGACTGTTGTGGTGTAGAGGTTGTTTACCTAAGGTAGTCCTGACTGTTGTGGTGTAGAGAGGTTGTTTACCTAAGGTAGTCCTGACTGTTGTGGTGTAGAGAGGATGCACAGTAGTCTCGTTGCTGCAAATAAAAAAACATATGACCTTTGAAATGAATTTCACATTCCATTCTGGATAGCATTTGGCACAGATGATAAAGTTTGAGTCTCAGTAGTATTCTTGGCAAAGTAGACTTGGCAGATAAACGCTGGCGGCATCTGTAGTTTGTGAAGCCAGTTCAGTGGTGTGTCTTACGTGTTTCCAGGAAGCAGCATGCCGGCGTCGTCTCTCAGAGTCAGCATGTAGAGACCTGTGATGGCAATAGAACTGTGGAAGAGACATAGGGATGTCATAACACTTCATAACACATTCATAACACATTACATAAGAAAAGAAAACAACATTGTCAGGCCCAGACCAGGGACTTACAATGCAGGTACATCAACAACAAAACAATTCAAGAGTCGATTTATGAAAAGGAATAGTAAACTTCTATATTCTAACCTCTCCAATGCTTTTATACAGTCACGTCCCACCCCATCCCATCTGATAGTCTACCTTTTCTCACATTTTCATTTCTCTGATACAGTTATCAGAATAGATCAAGCTTTATGCATTCAATATTATATTATATTCAGGTAGAGGTAACTGCCAAAATAATGGAAACACTTGAGTAAATGAGGGATGCAAAGTATATGGAAAGCAGTCGCTTCCACACAGTTGTGGTTCCTGAGTTAATTAAGCAAGTAACATCCTGGCATGCTTAAGGGTTATTATTTATATTATCATGCTTAAGGGTTATTATTTATATTATCACGCTTAAGGGCTATTATTTATATTACCATGCTTAAGGGTTATTATTTATATTATCACGCTTAAGGGTTATTATTTATATTATCACGCTTAAGGGTTATTATTTATATTATCATATTTAAGGGTTATTATTTATATTACCATGCTTAAGGGTTATTATTTATATTACCATGCTTAAGGGTTATTATTTATATTATCATGCTTAAGGGTTATTATTTATATTATATTATCACGCTTAAGGGTTATTATTTATATTATCATGCTAAAGGGTTATTATTTATATTATCATGCTTAAGGGTTATTATTTATATTACCATGCTAAAGGGTTATTATTTATATTATCATGCTTAAGGGTTATTATTTATATTACCATGCTTAAGGGTTATTATTTATATTATCATGCTTAAGGGTTATTATTTATATTATCGTGCTTAAGGGTTATTATTTATATTATCACGCTTAAGGGTTATTATTTATATTATCATGCTAAAGAGTTATTATTTATATTACCATGCTTAAGGGTTATTATTTATATTATCATGCTAAAGGGTTATTATTTATATTATCATGCTTAGGTACATTATTTTGGCCATTATTTAGGTTACCATGGCTATACCCCGTTGATGACAATGCCCAGATCCACAGGGGTCGAGTGGTCACAGAATGGTTTGATGTGCATGAAAACGATGTAAACCATATGCCATGGCCGTCTCAGTCACCAGATCTCAACCCAATTGAACATTTATAGATTCTGAAGCGGCGCCTGAAACCACCATCAACAAAACACCAAATTATGAATTGTCTGGTGGAATAATGGGGTCACATCCCTCCAATAGGGTTCCAGACACTTGTAGAATCGATGTCAAGGTGCATTGATGCTGTTCTGGCTGGTGGAGCCCCAACGCCCTAGTAAGACACTTGTAGAATCGATGTCAAGGTGCATTGATGCTGTTCTGGCTGGTGGAGACCCAACGCCCTAGTAAGACACTTGTAGAATCGATGTCAAGGTGCATTGATGCTGTTCTGGCTGGTGGAGACCCAACGCCCTAGTAAGACACTTCATGTTTCCTTTACTTTGGCAGTTACCTGTATATTGCAGTGCTTCAATATCCAGAGGTATTTTCTAACAAAGCAGTCATACTTTTTGTTTCAATATGAAAGTAACATGAACATCTGCTCCTCAGTTGTAACAGGAAGTCTTACCAGAAAGCCATTGTTGCTACCAGAATGATCATGCTGACTTGGACAAACTTGTGTTTTAAGCAGTGGTGGAACTTCACCTACAAGAGAATAAATATGAATATTAATGGTTTTAGTTTCGTTTGATTCAGACTTGCTGTACACCTGTTCTTATACAAGTATACAGTCTTTCTGCAGTTCTACCTCACCTTGACAGATTTGAGAGGTGTTGGCTTCTGTGGTGGTGGAACACTGCTGTGTCTGTTTATTTCCCTGTGTGACACAACACATATATTATCAACACAACACATTAAATAATGACAGTTGAAACACAACATGTTAAATAATGACAGTTGAAACACGTTAAATAATGACAGTTGAAACACGTTAAATAATGACAGTTGAAACACGTTAAATAATGACAGTTGAAACACGTTAAATAATGACAGTTGAAAATGACAGTTGAAACACGTTAAATAATGACAGTTGAAACACGTTAAATAATGACAGTTGAAACACGTTAAATAATGACAGTTGAAACACGTTAAATAATGACAGTTGAAACACGTTAAATAATGACAGTTGAAACACGTTAAATAATGACAGTTGAAACACGTTAAATAATGACAGTTGAAACACGTTAAATAATGACAGTTGAAACATGTTAAATAATGACAGTTGAAACACATGTTAAATAATGACAGTTGAAACACGTTAAATAATGACAGTTGAAACACGTTAAATAATGACAGTTGAAACACATGTTAAATAATGACAGTTGAAACACATGTTAAATAATGACAGTTGAAACACATGTTAAATAATGACAGTTGAAACACATGTTAAATAATGACAGTTGAAACAAATAATGAGTTGAAACACAATACATTAAATAATGACAGTTGAAACACATGTTAAATAATGACAGTTGAAACACGTTAAATAATGACAGTTGAAACACGTTAAATAATGACAGTTGAAACACGTTAAATAATGAGTTGAAACACAATACGTTAAATAATGACAGTTGAAACACGTGTTAAATAATGACAGTTGAAACACGTGTTAAATAATGACAGTTGAAACACGTTAAATAATGACAGTTGAAACACGTTAAATAATGAGTTGAAACACAATACGTTAAATAATGACAGTTGAAACACATGTTAAATAATGACAGTTGAAACACGTGTTAAATAATGACAGTTGAAACACGTGTTAAATAATGACAGTTGAAACACGTTAAATAATGACAGTTGAAACACACGTTAAATAATGACAGTTGAAACACGTTAAATAATGACAGTTGAAACACGTTAAATAATGACAGTTGAAACACGTTAAATAATGACAGTTGAAACACGTTAAATAATGACAGTTGAAACACGTGTTAAATAATGACAGTTGAAACGTGTTAAATAATGACAGTTGAAACACGTGTTAAATAATGACAGTTGAAACACGTTAAATAATGACAGTTGAAACACGTTAAATAATGACAGTTGAAACACGTTAAATAATGACAGTTGAAACACGTTAAATAATGACAGTTGAAACACGTTAAATAATGACAGTTGAAACACGTTAAATAATGACAGTTGAAACACATGTTAAATAATGACAGTTGAAACACGTTAAATAATGACAGTTGAAACACGTTAAATAATGACAGTTGAAACACATGTTAAATAATGACAGTTGAAACACATGTTAAATAATGACAGTTGAAACACATGTTAAATAATGACAGTTGAAACACGTTAAATAATGACAGTTGAAACACAATACATTAAATAATGACAGTTGAAACACATGTTAAATAATGACAGTTGAAACACGTTAAATAATGACAGTTGAAACACGTTAAATAATGACAGTTGAAACACGTTAAATAATGAGTTGAAACACGTGTTAAATAATGACAGTTGAAACACGTTAAATAATGACAGTTGAAACACGTTAAATAATGACAGTTGAAACACGTTAAATAATGAGTTGAAACACAATACGTTAAATAATGACAGTTGAAACACAATACGTTAAATAATGACAGTTGAAACACGTTTAAATAATGACAGTTGAAACACGTTTAAATAATGACAGTTGAAACACGTTAAATAATGACAGTTGAAACACGTTAAATAATGACAGTTGAAACACGTTAAATAATGACAGTTGAAACACGTTAAATAATGACAGTTGAAACACATGTTAAATAATGACAGTTGAAACACGTTAAATAATGACAGTTGAAACACGTTAAATAATGACAGTTGAAACACGTTAAATAATGACAGTTGAAACACGTTAAATAATGACAGTTGAAACACGTGTTAAATAATGACAGTTGAAACACATGTTAAATAATGACAGTTGAAACACGTGTTAAATAATGACAGTTGAAACACATGTTAAATAATGACAGTTGAAACACATGTTAAATAATGACAGTTGAAACAAATAATGACAGTTGTTAAATAATGACAGTTGAAACACATGTTAAATAATGACAGTTGAAACACGTTAAATAATGACAGTTGAAACACGTTAAATAATGACAGTTGAAACACGTTAAATAATGACAGTTGAAACACGTTAAATAATGACAGTTGAAACACAAATAATGACAGTTGAAATTAAATAATGACAGTTGAAACACAAATGTTAAATAATGACAGTTGAAACACGTTAAATAATGACAGTTGAAACACGTTAAATAATGACAGTTGAAACACGTTAAATAATGACAGTTGAAACACGTTAAATAATGACAGTTGAAACACACATGAAACGTTAAATAATGACAGTTGAAACACGTTAAATAATGACAGTTGAAACACGTTAAATAATGACAGTTGAAACACGTTAAATAATGACAGTTGAAACACGTTAAATAATGACAGTTGAAACACAAATAATGACATTAAATAATGACAGTTGAAACACATGTTAAATAATGACAGTTGAAACACGTTTAAATAATGACAGTTGAAACACATGTTAAATAATGACAGTTGAAACACATGTTAAATAATGACAGTTGAAACACATGTTAAATAATGACAGTTGAAACACAGTTGAAACACGTTAAATAATGACAGTTGAAACACATGTTAAATAATGACAGTTGAAACACGTGTTAAATAATGACAGTTGAAACACGTTAAATAATGACAGTTGAAACACGTTAAATAATGACATAAATAATGACAGTTGAAACAGTTAAATAATGACAGTTGAAACACGTTAAATAATGACAGTTGAAACACGTTAAATAATGACAGTTGAAACACGTTAAATAATGACAGTTGAAACACGTTAAATAATGACAGTTGAAACAGTTGAAACGTTAAATAATGACAGTTGAAACACGTTAAATAATGACAGTTGAAACACGTTAAATAATGACAGTTGAAACACGTTGAAACACGTTAAATAATGACAGTTGAAACACGTTAAATAATGACAGTTGAAACACGTTAAATAATGACAGTTGAAACACGTGTTAAATAATGACAGTTGAAACACGTTAAATAATGACAGTTGAAACACATGTTAAATAATGACAGTTGAAACACATAAATAATGACAGTTGAAACACAAATAATGACAGTTAAATAATGACAGTTGAAACACGTTAAATAATGACAGTTGAAACACGTTAAATAATGACAGTTGAAACACATGTTAAATAATGACAGTTGAAACACGTTAAATAATGACAGTTGAAACACGTTAAATAATGACAGTTGAAACACGTTAAATAATGACAGTTGAAACACGTTAAATAATGACAGTTGAAACACGTTAAATAATGACAGTTGAAACACATGTTAAATAATGACAGTTGAAAATGTATTAGAAACCAAAGAACGCTGAGCATTCAGTCCATTACAAGTACAAACTCAGTCCTTCCAAAAGGCGAGATTCCTAAGCTACAATAAAGTGGAGATATTTGACAGTACAGGAGGCGTAATGCAGAAGGCTGTTGTGGTTGAGCTGAGGAAGTGTTGATGGTCCCCATGAGAGTGACCCTGGTCATAAAGACAGACACACAACAAATCCAGAGGTCAACCATCCTCAGTACAACCCCACTGTCTTATACACACCAGTCTGTATCACAACCGGCCGTGATTGGGAGTCCCATAGGGCGGTGCACACTTGGCCCAGCGTCGTCTGGGTTTGGCCGGTGTCGGCTGTCATTGTAAAAAGAATTTGTTCTTAACTGACTTGCCTAGTTATATAAAGGTTAAATAAAATGTGAAAATGGTTGAAACACAGCAGGGATCTGAAAAGAGTCCCTGAGTACCTGACTAAACCGACTGACTGAATGTACTAAAACAAATGTTTTTATGTTGGGTGAAAATCTCTCAGTGTCTCCAAATTATTTTGAAAACTGAAAGAGAACTTGTAGGCAATAGGCCATAGAGAAATAGCACCCCCTGGTGGCACTGTGACATTACCCTTTAGTGCTGCTGTTAGCAGGGTTGCTGCTGTTAGCAGGGCTGCCCATGTCCTTTAGCTTGGCTGACCGTGTGTTCCACACCTCCAGCTCCTGAATCCTGTTCTCCAGGTTGTCAGTCACCTTGCACAGCTGCTTCACAGCCCCTACATTCTCCATGAAGATCTGCTCCTATGGGGGACAAATAGCATAGAAATGGTACAGAGTTTTGTTCTTCAAAGTAAAACTTGATTTTATTCTTTATTTTACCTTTATTTAACTTGGCAAGTCAGTTAAGAAAACATTCTTATTCACAATGAGAGCCTACCCGGGAACAGTGGGTTAACTGCCTTGTTCAGGGGCACAGTGGGTTAACTGCCTTGTTCAGGGGCACAGTGGGTTAACTGCCTTGCTCAGGGGAACAGTGGGTTAACTGCCTTGTTCAGGGGAACAGTGGGTTAAGTGCCTTGTTCAGGGGCACAGTGGGTTAACTGCCTTGTTCAGGGGTGGGTTAACTGCCTTGTTCACAGTGGGTTAACTGCCTTGTTCAGGGGCACAGTGGGTTAACTGCCTTGTTCAGGGGAACAGTGGGTTAACTGCCTTGTTCAGGGGCAACAGTGGGTTAACTGCCTTGTTCAGGGGGGTTAACAGTGGGTTAACTGCCTTGTTCAGGGGCAACAGTGGGTTAACTGCCTTGTTAACTGCCTTGTTCAGGGGGGTTAACAGTGGGTTAACTGCCTTGTTCAGGGGCACAGTGGGTTAACTGCCTTGCTCAGGGGCAGTGGGTTAACTGCCTTGTTCAGGGGCACAGTGGGTTAACTGCCTTGTTCAGGGGCACAGTGGGTTAACTGCCTTGTTCAGGGGAACAGTGGGTTAACTGGTTAACCTTGTTCCTTGCCTTGTTCAGGGGCACAGTGGGTTAACCAGGGGAACAGTGGGTTAACTGCCTTGTTCAGGGGCACAGTGGGTTAACCACAGGGGAACAGTGGGTTAACTGCCTGCCTTGTTCAGGGGAACAGTGGGTTAACTGCCTTGTTCAGGGGCACAGTGGGTTAACTGCCTTGTTCAGGGGCACAGTGGGTTAACTGCCTTGCTCAGGGGAACAGGGGTTAACACAGGGGCACAGTGGGTTAACTGCCTTGTTCAGGGGCACAGTGGGTTAACTGCCTTGCTCACAGTGGGTTAACTGCCTTGCTAACAGTGGGTTAACTGCCTTGCTCAGTTCAGGGGAACAGTGGGTTAACTGCCTTGTTCAGGGGCACAGTGGGTTAACTGCCTTGTTCAGGGGTTAACACAGTGGGCTTTAACTGCCTTGTTCAGGGGACAGTGGGTTAACTGCCTTGCTCAGGGGAACAGTGGGTTAACTGCCTTGTTCAGGGGAACAGTGGGTTAACTGCCTTGCTCAGGGGAACAGTGGGTTAACTGCCTTGTTCAGGGGAACAGTGGGTTAACTGCCTTGCTAGGGGAACAGTGGGTTAACTGCCTTGTTCAGTGCCTAAGGGGCCAGTGGGTTAACTGCCTTGTTCAGGGGAACAGTGGGTTAACTGCCTTGTTCAGGGCACAGTGGGTTAACTGGTTTGTTCAGGGGAACAGTGGGTTAACTGCCTTGTTCAGGGGAACAGTGGGTTAACTGCCTTGTTCAGGGGAACAGTGGGTTAACTGCCTTGTTCAGGGGAACAGTGGGTTAACTGCCTTGTTCAGGGGCTAACTGCCTTGTTCAGGGAACAGTGGGTTAACTGCCTTGTTCAGGGGGAACAGTGGGTTAACTGCCTTGTTCAGGGGAACTGGGTTAACTGCCTTGTTCAGGGGAACAGTGGGTTAACTGCCTTGTTCAGGGGCACAGTGGGTTAACTGCCTTGTTCAGGGGAACAGTGGGTTAACTGCCTTGTTCAGCCTCCTTGTTCAGGGGCACAGGGAACTGGGTTAACTGCCTTGTTCAGGGGAACAGTGGGTTAACTGCCTTGTTCAGGGGACCACTGCCTTGTTCAGGGGCACAGTGGGTTAACTGCCTCAGGGGAACAGTGGGTTAACTGCCTTGTTCAGGGAACAGTGGGTTAACTGCCTTGTTCAGGGGCAACAGTGGGTTAACTGCCTTGTTCAGGGAACTGGGGTTAACTGCCTTGTTCAGGGGAACCTGCCTTGTTCACACAGTGGGTTAACTGCCTTGTTCAGGGGAACCCCTGCCTTGTTCAGGGACCACTGGGCTGCCTTGTTCCAGTGGGTTAACCACTTCAGGGCCTCTAACCACTAGGCTGCCCCGCCTCTAACCACTAGGCTGCCCCGCCTCTAACCACTGGCTGCCCCCGCCTCTAACCACTAGGCTGCCCCGCCTCTAACCACTAGGCTGCCCCGCCTCTAACCACTAGGCTGCCCCGCCTCTAACCACTAGGCTGCCCCGCCTCTAACCACTGGCTGCTGCCCCGCCTCTAACCACTAGGCTGCCCCGCCTCTAACCACTAGTGCTCAGGGGACCTGCCTCTAACCACTAGGCTGCCCCGCCTAACCACTGCCTCTAACCACTAGGCTGCCCCGCCTCTAACCACTAGGCTGCCCCGCCTCTAACCACTAGGCTGCCCCGCCTCTAACCACTAGGCTGCCCCGCCTCTAACCACTAGGCTGCCCCGCCTCTAACCACTAGGCTGCCCCGCCTCTAACCACTAGGCTGCCCCGCCTCTAACCACTAGGCTGCCCCTTGCCTCTAACCACTAGGCTGCCCCGCCTCTAACCACTAGGCTGCCCCGCCTCTAACCACTAGGCTGCCCCGCCTCTAACCACTAGGCTGCCCCGCCTCTAACCACTAGGCTGCCCCGCCTCTAACCACTAGGCTGCCCCGCCTCTAACCACTAGGCTGCCCCGCCTCTAACCACTAGGCTGCCCCGCCTCTAACCACTAGGCTGCCCCGCCTCTAACCACTAGGCTGCCCCGCCTCTAACCACTAGGCTGCCCCGCCTCTAACCACTAGGCTCTAACCACTAGGCTGCCCCGCCTCTAACCACTAGGCTGCCCCGCCTCTAACCACTAGGCTGCCCCGCCCCCGCCTCTAACCACTAGGCTGCCCCGCCTCTAACCACTAGGCTGCCCCGCCTCTAACCACTAGGCTGCCCCGCCTCTAACCACTAGGCTGCCCCGCCTCTAACCACTAGGCTGCCCCGCCTCTAACCACTAGGCTGCCCCGCCTCTAACCACTAGGCTGCCCCCTCTAACCACTAGGCTGCTGCCCCTGCCTTGCCTCTAACCACTAGGCTGCCCCGCCTCTAACCACTAGGCTGCCCCGGCCTCTAACCACTAGGCTGCCCCGCCTAACCACTAGGCTGCCCCGCCTCTAACCACTAGGCTGCCCCGCCTCTAACCACTAGGCTGCCCCGCCTCTAACCACTAGGCTGCCCCGCCTCTAACCACTAGGCTGCCCCGCCTCTAACCACTAGGCTGCCCCGCCTCTAACCACTAGGCTGCCCCGCCTCTAACCACTAGGCTGCCCCGCCTCTAACCACTAGGCTGCCCCGCCTCTAACCACTAGGCTGCCCCGCCTCTAACCACTAGGCTGCCCCGCCTCTAACCACTAGGCTGCCCCGCCTCTAACCACTAGGCTGCCCCGCCTCTAACCACTAGGCTAACCCCGCCTCTAACCACTAGGCTACCCCGCCTCTAACCACTAGGCTACCCCGCCTCTAACCACTAGGCTACGCCCCGCCTCTAACCACTAGGCTACCCTAGGCCGCCCCGCCTCTAACCACGCCTCTAACCACTAGGCTACCCCGCCTCTAACCACTAGGCTACCCCGCCTCTAACCACTAGGCTACCCCGCCTCTAACCACTAGGCCACCCTGCCTCTAACCACTAGGCCACCCTGCCTCTAACCACTAGGCCACCCTGCCTCTAACCACTAGGCCACCCTGCCTCTAACCACTAGGCCACCCTGCCTCTAACCACTAGGCCACCCTGCCTCTAACCACTAGGCCACCCTGCCTCTAACCACTAGGCCACCCTGCCTCTAACCACTAGGCCACCCTGCCTCTAACCACTAGGCCACCCTGCCTCTAACCACTAGGCCACCCTGCCTCTAACCACTAGGCTACATTGCCTCTAACCACTAGGCTACCCTGCCTCTAACCACTAGGCTACCCTGCCTCTAACCACTAGGCTATCCCGCCTCTAACCACTAGGCTATCCCGCCTCTAACCACTAGGCTACCCCGCCTCTAACCACTAGGCTACCCTGCCTCTAACCACTAGGCTACCCTGTCTCTAACCACTAGGCTACCCTGCCGCCCCAAAGTGGGACCATATGTTATCAGGCCTTAAATCTCATGCGGACGGACACGTACTTTGTCCACCATGAGGAAGTTGTGGATCCTCTCTCCGTCGCTGCAGGTGATGTCCCCCACCACTTTGACAGCAGTGGGCAGCAGCTCCTTCACCTCCTGGGCTAGGACGCCCGTTTCATGTATGTGATCGATCCCCATCTCTGAGGCGAACTCAGGCTTGTAGTCATACTCCACAATCCTCATCTGAGATATTCTCTTCAACTGTTCTGTTGAATCCACCTACACAGTTGAAATATTGTCCCGTCAGGTAAGATATCATTCCCTGGGCCACTGTGGAGGCATTTTCTGTGTTCCTTCCCGTTATTTCACACCAAAACCATTCATTTGATAGCTATTATATAAGAGCATGTGCTGCTTCCTACCTCTTGTATGTTGTGTTTTTGCGCGGCGGTCGGAGGGATGCATAACCTGCCCCATGATCTTAGCGTTGCCACAGACCACCAGGGCTTCATCGGGGTGTCTGTGTTGATGCCCACCCTCCCCTGGCACACCACCGCGTCCGGAGCCTGTCCTCGTTGCCACAACACCTCACTGTCGTTCTCAAACTGGCCCGGGTTTGACGCCTGTAGTGGAGGAACACGGAAGAGTTTAGAGTTCTGGTTACGGTTGGTTCCATTTAGATCACGGTGCATTCCAGAACTAATTGTCCAATGGAAACATAGTAGGAACTACATTTGATTAAATTTGTATATATTCTTTAGTTAATCTTAAATTTTAGCAAGGAGTCCCATGCTTTAGTATGCTTTAGTACTTAGTGCTTGAGTCTCATGCTTTTAAATACTTTAGTACAGGGTTCCCCAACTGGTGTCCTCCGCGCCAAATTTGGCCCCCGGGGTGGTCTCATTTGGCCCCCAAGTTTTCAGAGAGAAAAAAAAGAATACATCTGCTCAGCAGTTGATGATCCCTGCTTTAGTACTTCTGGTTCAGTACTGACCCTGACTACGATCCTCTCTGACATGAACGCTATCAGCAGGTAACTCTCTTCCCTCACTGTGGCGTACAGACCCACCACCATCAGGAAGTACCTGGTCATAACACAAGGACACATGGAACGACATGTTGAAACTGCTTTCAATGCCGATATTAGTAACACGGCAGTAACATGGCAAATGGCAATAACACGGCAGTAACACGGCAGTGACACGGCGGCAATGACACGGCAGTAACACGGCAGTGACACGGCAATGAGTAACACGGCAGTGACACGGCAATGACACGGCAACACGGCAGTAACACGGCAGTAACACGGCAGTAACACGGCAGTAACACGGCAGTAACCAACCTCTGGTCAGGGTTGGGTTTACCCTTCTTCCTCATGTTGTTGGCAGTGGTCTCACTGAAGTGCAGTCTTCCCAGAGTAACTCTAGTGATCTTGTCCCCTGGTAGACTCACTCTGAGGGACGAGATGTTATTCAGAAATTTAGGCCCGAGATTCGATCCAAATCGCCCCTTTTTTGGCTATGCACCGTATACCTTTTAAATCACAATTGTGTCATTGTTCAGATATGACAGATTACACTCCCAACGTTGAACACGGCAGTCTACAATACAGAGTATAGTGACATGGAGGACGGGACACTCACTTGACTGGCAGGAATGGTTTCTTGCTGCGATCCGGCTGGGACTGCTCTATGGTGACTTTGTGAGTCTGTGCCTCAAGCTGCAGCAGGGTTGGGGAGAACAAACGGTCAAAGTATAGATAACTAGCAGGGTTGGGGAGAACAAACGGTCAAAGTATAGATAACTAGCAGGGTTGGGGAGAACAAACGGTCAAAGTATAGATAACTAGCAGGGTTGGGGAGAACAAACGGTCAAAGTATAGATAACTAGCAGGGTTGGGATAACTAGCAGAGAACAAATCAAAGGTCAAAGTATAGATAACTAGCAGGGTTGATGAGAACAAACGGTCGGATAACAAAGTAAAGTAGATAACTAGCAGGGTTGATGAGAACAAAGAACAAATGGTCAAAGTATAGATAACTAGCAGGGTTGATGAGAACAAACGGTCAAAGTATAGATAACTAGCAGGGTTGATGAGAACAAACGGTCAAAGTATAGATAACTAGCAGGGTTGATGAGAACAAATGGTCAAAGTATAGATAACTAGCAGGGTTGGGGAGAACAAACGGTCAAAGTATAGATAACTAGCAGGGTTGGGGAGAACAAACGGTCAAAGTATAGATAACTAGCAGGGTTGATGAGAACAAACGGTCAAAGTATAGATAACTAGCAGGGTTGGGAACAAACGGTCAAAGTATAGATAACTAGCAGGGTTGGGAGAACAAAGTACTAGCAGGGGGACATTTAGAGGGTTGGGGAGTACAGTAATCTACCCAACTCTGCTAACTTACATACTAACAAAAACTCTAAGTGCTTTTAATGTCCTCGGCATCATCTGAAGTAGTCTGCCGAGGTCAAACGCTGATGTTCCAGGGAAGTTCGTGTTGCATATTGGGACGGCGTTAAACGAACCTTCACGCCAAACACCTTGATGTGGAAGCTCTCTATCGGCGCAGGGCCGTTGGGTGTTTTGACGTACAGGGGTCTCCGGCCATCCCTACGTGAACTGTGACCTGAAAGTGGTTCTTTTTCTGACACACAAAGGACTCATCAGCTGTGGAGTAGTTGAAACCTTTATCGGTGTCCACATGGTAAGCGGGGAAGGGCTGTGGAGAGACGATAGAGCGAGCTACACTGAGTGACAAAACATTAGGACATAGACTGAACACCCAGGTGCTCTTTCCATGACATAGACTGACCAGGTGAATCCATGACATAGACTGACCAGGTGAATCCATGACATAGACTGACCAGGTGAATCCATGACATAGACTGACCAGGTGAATCCATGACATAGACTGACCAGGTGAATCAAGGTGAAAGAAGATATGATCCCTTATTGATGTCACCTGTTAAATCCACTTCAAATCAGTGTAGATGAAGGTGGAGGAGACATGTTAAAGAAGGAGTTTAAAGCCTTGAGACAACGGAGACATGGATGATGTGTGTGTCAGAGGGTGGAGGGGCAAGACATAATATTAAAGAGCCTTTGAACAGGGTAGCCCTTAACTGTGGTATATTGTCAACGTACCACAAACCTATGAGATGCCTTTTTGCTATTTTAAACTGGTTACCAACGTAATTAGAATAGTAAAAATACATGTTGTGTCATACGGTCTGAAATACCACAGCTTTCAGCCAATCAGCATTCAGGGCTCAAACCACCCAGTTTATAATTATGAATGACCAAGTACGATAAGAATAACATACAGTAGGAGTCAATTGTGTCCATTTAAGTCTATAATTGAACCAAATGGGGTTTGTTTACAATGACTCATGACTAAAACCATTTTACTGCTGGCTAACAAATGACAAAGATGTTACTGATGAGTTATGACATTGTCAGACATAGAAAGTGAAAAATATTTGCTCCCCCTGCGTTTAACTTGAACAAAAACCAGTCCCTTAAAAGAATGTAGCGTTAGTTGAATAGCCTTTGAGTTTAGAGACTAAGACAGGCAGTTTAGAATGCATGAGCCTTGGTGAAGAGTGAGGGAACGTCAAGGCAGAAGGACACTCACAGGATGTCATAGTTACTGTTGTAGAGCGGTGTCCACAGGCCAGGCTGGTAGCGATCCCAGGTGAGGAGCTGATAGGTCTCCATCCCAGAGCGGCTCTCTGTGGCCCCGTCACTGTCATAGGACGGGACGTCACCGCCTCCCCTCTCAGAGCCCCCTGTTATAGGAACAGCCACTAAATGGTTCTGTACCTCAAGGGGTTCTGTTAGTCTTCTCTTCCTACAGTCAGGTAATATAAGCCTGTGGAGGAAGAGGAGGAGGAAGGAAAGAGGATAACTGTTAAAACATTCATATCCCGTCAGGTACAATAAAAAGTAAAGTAGTTTATGTACTGTACTGTAGTTTAGTAGTTTATGTACTGTACGGTAGTTTAGTAGTTTATGTGCTGTATGGTAGTTTAGTAGTTTATGTACCCATATGTACTGTAAGGTAGTTTAGTAGTTTATGTACTGTATGGTAGTTTAGTAGTTTATGTACCCATATGTACTGTATGGTAGTTTAGTGGTTTATGTACTGTAAGGTAGTTTAGTAGTTTATGAGCTGTCCGGTAGTTTAGTAGTTTATGTACCCATATGTACTGTGCGGTAGTTTATGTACTGTAAGGTAGTTTAGTAGTTTATGTACCCATATGTACTGTAAGGTAGTTTAGTAGTTGATGTACTGTATGGTAGTTTAGTAGTTTATGTACCCATATGTACTGTATGGTAGTTTAGTAGTTTATGTACTGTACGGTAGTTCAGTAATTTATGTGCTGTACGGTAGTTTAGTAGTTTGTGCTGTACTGTAGTTTAGTAGTTTATGTGCTGTACAGTAGTTTAGTAGTTTATGTGCTGTATGGTAGTTTATGTACTGTACAGTAGTTTAGTTGTAGTTCTCACCCTGTGTGTTGACCAGCTGTGGGAGGCAGGTATGAATATCCTGGTTCTGAAGGGCATCCAGGCACAGGTAGTAGGCAGGATGAGGGCAGCCTGAGGCCTGGGGCTAGGTATGGGGCTTGGCCTGGAGGTAGTTCTGAGACCGGGGGTGCGTTGGCCCTGGGGTAGCTGTCTGCCAGGCCCTGGCGTGGAGGAGGCTGATGCTGCTGGAGAGCCTTGTGGTGGACGGGTGGTGTGGTGGCAGTGTTAGCCTGTATATAGCTCTCCCTGGGCTCAGGTAGTGGGGGTGGTGGAGGGGGGTTGTGGGGCAGTGAGCCTGGAGATGTGCCTGCCTTGGTGTAAGAGTTAGTCAGCCCCTGGTGGTATGGCAGTCCTGGTTGTGGTGGGGGTTGTGGTGCCAGCTCTTTATATCGGCACGATGAGGCTGGAGGACGTGTTACTGTCTGGAAGACTTCCTGGTAGCCGTAGCTCACGTCTAGGTTAGGAACGGGGCAAAGGCAGTCATATCATTCATTAAAATAGGAACATTTTATTATTATGATCTGGTTGTACTGTTTGTAACACTTGGCATTAAAAGAGATTCCTATCAACCGTTGTTGATAAAGTATTGCCAATAAAGGAAGAGGTTTCATTTTCACAGTGGCTCACCTGGTATTAGCGGAGGTGAACACGGTTCTGAACCAGAATCTGGTGGTGACTCTGGTAACATGCTAGGAAGACAAAGACACAGTCAGACATGGCCCTCCAAAGGCAGTCAGACATGGCCCTCCAAAGGCAGTCAGACATGGCCCTCCAAAGGCAGTCAGACATGGCCCTCCAAAGGCACAGTCAGACATGGCCCTCCAAAGACACAGTCAGACATGTCAGACCCCTCCAAAGACACAGTCAGACATGGCCCTCCAAAGACACAGTCAGACAGGCCCTCCAAAGACACAGTCAGACATGGCCCTCCCAGTCAGACAAAAGACAAAGTCAGTCAAAGACAGACACGGCCCTCCAAAGACACAGTCAGACATGGCCCTCAAAGTCAGTCAGACACCCTCCAAAGACACAGTCCAAAAGACACAGTCAGACATGGCCCTCCAAAGACACAGTCAGACATGGCCCTCCAAAGACACAGTCAGACATGGACACAGTCACAGTCAGACATGGCCCTCCAAAGACACAGTCAGACATGGCCCTCCAAAGACACAGTCAGACATGGCCCTCCAAAGGCACAGTCAGACATGGCCCTCAAAGACTCCAAAGACACAGTCACAGTCAGCCCTCAAAGGCAGTCCATGGCCCTCCAAAGACACAGTCAGACATGGCCCTCCAAAGACACAGTCAGACATGGCCCTCCAAAGACACAGTGGCCCCCCAAAGACACAGTCAGAGACATGGCCCCCAAAGACACAGTCACAATCAGACATGGCCCTCCAAAGACACAGTCAACATGAAAGACACAGTCAGACATGTCCCTCCAAAGACACAGTCACAGTCAGACATGTCCCTCCAAAGACACAGTCAGACATGGCCCTCCAAAGACACAGTCAGACATGAAAGACACAGTCAGACATGTCCCTCAAAGACACAGTCAGACATGTCCCTCCAAAGACACAGTCAGACATGTCCCTCAAAGCACCAGACATGTCCCTCAAAGACACAGTCAGACATGTCCCTCCAAAGACACAGTCAGTCATGTCCCTCCAAAGACACAGTCCCCTCCAAAGACACAGTCAGTCATGTCCCTCCAAAGACACAGTCAGACACGGCCCTCCAAAGACACAGTCAGACACGGCCCTCCAAAGACACAGTCAGACACGGCCCTCCAAAGACAAGGTTTCTAGAACTAGCCTTTCTCTCTGCTTACCTAACGTGTCATTGTCTTGACTAGCTAACAACAAAGCCTACAGCTGTAGCTGTTGGTGCCATGGTGGAGAGCTGCCCCACCTGCAGCAGCTACAGTGTAGGGCAGGAACAAAAGCCTGCAGAACCAGTAGGTCTCCAGGAGGAGGGTTGGACACCCCAGCTCTAGGATTGTGCCGTTGTGTTGTCAACACTTATGTGTGTCGTCCATTCCAATTAACACAGCTGCTGTGTTTATGGGTGGTAGATGGACTAAGAACATGGATGCTTACCAGGTATAAGATGGTCCTGGAAACAGATTTACCCTCAGGTACAATAAAGTAAACATGGATGCTTACAATGTTGGGTCCATGTCGTTGTTGAGTACTGTTCCAGTGTGCTGGTGTCCACCACCGCACTCTCAGGACCCCACTCATATCCTGGCATCCTGGAAACACACACACTTTTCATTACATTTCACAAGTGCCTCATTCTGGTTCACAGTCTCTCTCTAAATCTTGCTCCCTCTCCCAATCTTGCTCTCTTTAGCTCTAAAAATCTCGCTCTCTTTATCTGTAAAAATCTTGCTCTCTTTATCTCTAAAAATCTTGCTCCCTCCCTTGGCAAATCTTTCTCCCTCCCTCGGCAAATCTTGCTCCCTCTCTCGCTAAATCTTGCTCCCTCTCTCTCTCGCTAAATCTTGCTCCCTCTCTCTCTCTCTAAATCTTGCTCCCTCTCTCTCTCTAAATCTTGCTCCCTCTCTCTCTCTAAATCTTGCTCCCTCTCTCTCTCTAAATCTTGCTCCCTCTCTCTCTAAATCTTGCTCCCTCTCTCTCTCTCTAAATCTTGCTCCCTCTCTCTCTCTAAATCTTGCTCCCTCTCTCTCTCTCTAAATCTTGCTCCCTCTCGCTCTCACCTACAGAACATGAATCTGACAAGGTTATAGGTCACCAGGTGAAACTAACCCCTCGTTAATATCAGTATGTAACTTGCTTACAGCGTATCAGAGTGTGGTCCATCACCTACAGGCTTGCTGTAGCTTGCCCTATACATGGCTCCCTGTAATGTAGGAGACAGTACAGTAATCACTGTTATCAGCCAGGACACAGCTCTCAGAGGCTCCCTGTACTGTAGGAGACACTTATCAGCCAAGACACAGCTCTCAGAGGCTCCCTGTACTGTAGGAGACACTTATCAGCCAGGACACAGCTCTCATAGAGGCTCCCTGTACTGTAGGAGATAGCAGTAATCACTGCTATCAGCCAGAAAAGAGGCAGGTCGTTAGAAGAAATGACCGCTCAGTGTGTGCTGTGGTTGATGTCCCAGTCCTGCTGTGTATCTGCGGCGGCAGGGTAGCCTAGTGGTTAGAGCATTGGACTAGTAACCGAAAGGTTGCAAGTTCAAACCCCCTAGCTGACAAGTCGTTCTGCCCCTGAACAGGCAGTTAACCCACTGTTCCTAGGCCGTCATTGAAAATAAGAATTTGTTCTTAACTGACTTGCCTAGTTAAATAAAGGTAAAATAAAAAAATACTGTGTGTACACTCCCCTACGTATTACATTTAGGCAGAAGCTTAGTATCTGGTCCCATATATACACCAGAAGTGAATTTGTCCAAATACTTATGACCCCTTCAAGTACATACCTAGCATACCAAATACATACTTAGCATGTACCCGAGTTAAATGCAAGGAGACATTTTACAGTCACAAACACTTATGCAACAAGCAAAGACCTGAACTTAAAAACCAGTTTTCTAAGTTCTTTAAAGAATGTCCTACTAGCTTGTCCCTGAGAGTGATGTGTTTGGCCTTGATCTAATTACTGTGTGACTGATTGGGGACAGGTGGCCTTGAGCTGCCCATGACGTCAGAGCTCTGCTGCACCTGTGTAGATACGGGGCTGGGAAGTGTCTCTGGTCTGCTAACTTTATGACCGTATTTCAATTGTCATAAGCATCTTATCTGTCCTCGTATGCTGTCCATTTTTAGCCTACAAAACGTGAAATAACTGTCTCCTTTGAACTTTAACTCCAGATATGGAATGTGTGAGTAGGGAAGAGGACCAAGCTTTCGTAGAACTATCAACACAGAACCGGGATCTTTTATTTCAGCTCTTGTGACCAACACTTTACATTTATATTTGTTTTCAGTACACATGGTCAGTCACCGGCTTCATTAGGAAATGTGTTGATGTTGGACCCACAATAACAATCCGGACATACCCCCAACCAAAAACCCTGGATGAACGGAGATTTCCGTACAATGTAGAGAGCCCGTACTGCTGCATTCAATGTCAGCAGAACGGATCCCGATGACTCTGTGGGGGCGCAGCGCGGTTAGCAGGTACGAGCTCTGCAAATCCATTAGGGATGCAAAAACACAACACAGCCTCAAACTTGAATTGATGTTCCACAACTCAGACTCACAACGCATGTGGCAAGGACCACAGACTATCACAGACTACAAAAGGCAAATCCATCTGTGTGATGCCCACCGAAGCTCCCAGCTGAGTTTAACACATTCTGTTCTTGCTTTGAGGGAGACAATAGCGAGACAATCCGGGAATACTCTCGCTCCTCCAGACAACCAGGAAGTCTCTCGCTCCTCCAGACAACCAGGAAGTCTCTCGCTGCTCCAGACAACCAGGAAGTCTCTCGCTGCTCCAGACAACCAGGAAGTCTCTCGCTCCTCCAGACAACCAGGAAGTCTCTCGCTGCTCCAGACAACCAGGAAGTCTCTCGCTGCTCCAGACAACCAGGAAGTCTCAGACAACCAGGAAGTCTCTCGCTCCTCCAGACAACCAGGAAGTCTCTCGCTGCTCCAGACAACAACCAGGAAGTCTCTCGCTCCTCCAGACAGACCAGGAAGTCTCTCGCTGCTCCAGACAACCAGGAAGTCTCTCGCTCTCAGACAACCAGGAAGTCTCTCGCTGCTCCAGACAACCAGGAAGTCTCTCGCTGACTCCAGACAACCAGGAAGTCTCTCGCTGCTCCAGACAACCAGGAAGTCTCTCGACAACCAGGAAGTCTCTTGCTCCAGACAACCAGGAAGTCTCTCGCTGCTCCAGACAACCAGGAAGTCTCTCGCTCCTCCAGACAACCAGGTGCTTTCACTCTCTGAGGCTGATGTGAGGAAAACTCAAAAAGAGTGAATACTGCCCGTCTTCAGAGTGTGAGCTGACCAGCTAGTCTTCACTGACATCTTCAACCCGCCCCTGTCCCAGGCTGTAGTCCCCACCTGCTTTAAGGAGACCACCATCGTCCCAGTGCCCAAGGAAAATAAAGTGGCATGCCCAAATGTCTATCGCCCCGTCGCGCTCACCTCAGTCCTCATGAAGTGCCCGGAGAGGCTGGTCATGGCCCACATCAAGGCCAGCATGTCAGGCCCACTGGACCCACTTACATCTGGAAAGAGGAACACCTATGTGAGAATGCTGTTCATTGACTACAGTTCAGCATTCAACACTACTGTTCCCTCCAAGTTTGTTACCAAACTCAGAGCCCTGGGTTAGGACACCAAGCTCTGCAACTGGATTCTGGATTTCCTGACGGGCAGACCACAGGCTGTGAGGATTGGCAACAATACCTTCTCCACACTGACTCAACACAGGGCCCCCAGGGGTGTGTCCTCAGTCCTCTGCTGTACTTCCTGTTCATCCACGACTGTGTAGCTTTGCACCACACCAACTCCATCATCTAGTCTCCATGACGACACCACGGTTGTAGGCCTGATAACCTACCAAGAACAACGAATCAGCCTATAGGGAGGTGGTAAGCAGAGGAGGGAACATGCCCCGATCCACATCAGTGGGACTGTGGTAGAGAGAGTCACAAGTTTTAAGTTCCTCGGCATCCACACCACAGAGTACTTACCATGGACAAACAACACCACCACTCTTGTCAAAAGGGCACAACAGTGTCTCTACTTCCTAAGGCAGCTGAAGAAATTCGGCATGCTAACTAACCCGGGTCCTCTCCAAATATAACCACTGCACCATCGAGAGCATCACGGCCAAGTATGGGAATTGCTCCGTCCACGACTGCAAGGCCCTCCAGGCCGTGCTCCCACCCATCCAGGACATCTACTCTAATTAAGGTGCCACCAACCTCCTGTGATATACATTCATTCTACACACATCACAACTGCTGCTACCTGACTGTTACTACACTGCTCGGTTTATACACTGCCCCTCCCATCCCCCCTTCTCCAATACACCTGGAAATATAGATCTACAAATTGTGCCTTCCTTTATTATACTTAATAAGCAACAAAAAATATATATATTCTACTGAGACATTTATTTTCAAATTCTTATTTTATATTATTTCTTATTGTTGTTGCATTGTTCCAGAAGGAACCTACAAGTAAGCATTTCATTGGACGATGCATATACGTGTTATGCGTGGTATACGACTAATAAAAAACTTGAAACTTGACAGTGGACCAATTTAGCCAAACGACTATCTATTTCTCAATTGAAACCGCCTCACAACATGACCTATTAACTCATCTAACTGTAGTCACTCACAACGTGACCTATTAACTCATCTAACTGTAGTCACTCACAACGTGACCTATTAACTCATCTAACTGTAGTCACTCACAACATGACCTATTAACTCATCTAACTGTAGTAACTCACAACATGACCTATTAACTCATCTAACTGTAGTCACTCACAACATGACCTATTAACTCATCTAACTGTAGTCACTCACAACATGACCTATTAACTCATCTAACTGTAGTAACTCACAACATGACCTATTAACTCATCTAACTGTAGTCACTCACAACATTACCTATTAACTCATCTAACTGTAGTAACTCACAACATGACCTATTAACTCATCTAACTGTAGTAACTCACAACGTGACCTATTAACTCATCTAACTGTAGTCACTCACAACATGACCTATTAACTCATCTAACTGTAGTAACTCACAACGTGACCTATTAACTCATCTAACTGTAGTCACTCACAACATGACCTATTAACTCATCTAACTGTAGTAACTCACAACATGACCTATTAACTCATCTAACTGTAGTAACTCACAACATGACCTATTAACTCATCTAACTGTAGTAACTCACAACGTGACCTATTAACTCATCTAACTGTAGTAACTCACAACATTACCTATTAACTCATCTAACTGTAGTAACTCACAACATGACCTATTAACTCATCTAACTGTAGTAACTCACAACATTACCTATTAACTCATCTAACTGTAGTAACTCACAACGTGACCTATTAACTCATCTAACTGTAGTAACTCACAACATTACCTATTAACTCATCTAACTGTAGTAACTCACAACATTACCTATTAACTCATCTAACTGTAGTCACTCACAACATGACCTATTAACTCATCTAACTGTAGTCACTCACAACATGACCTATTAACTCATCTAACTGTAGTAACTCACAACATTACCTATTAACTCATCTAACTGTAGTCACTCACAACATGACCTATTAACTCATCTAACTGTAGTCACTCACAACATGACCTATTAACTCATCTAACTGTAGTCACTCACAACATGACCTATTAACTCATCTAACTGTAGTAACTCACAACATTACCTATCGACTCATCTAACTGTAGTAACTTTGGGAAGATGAATCACTCTTTGAATATATTTCTAACCTGACGGGTGATATTTACACCTCTGACGGGCGATCGTCACACGCCTGACGGGCGATCGTCACACGCCTGACGGGCGATCGTCACACGCCTGACGGGCGATCGTCACATGCCTGACGGGCGATCGTCACACACCTGACGGGCGATCGTTACAAGTGATGGGTGATCATTAGACTGTTCTGAGAGGTTAGAGACATCGAATCAGAGCCTCTCTCTCCCCCTCTCTTTCTCCCCCCCTCTCTCGCTCTCTCCCCCAGAACCCCCTCTCCTCCACCCCACCCTCTCTCTTCTCCCCCTCTCCTCCACCCTCTCTCTCCCCCCTCTCCTCCACCCCACCCTCTCTCTTCCCCCCCCTCTCCCACCCCCCTCCTCACCCTCCACCCCCTCCTCTCCTCCTCCCCCCCTCCTCTTCTCCCCCTCTCTCACTCTCATATTGATAATTCTGTCCAAACCCTGAGAGCTTTAGCCACTTCATATTTCTGTGAAAAGGCCTTTGACATTAATGTTCTGGGATCAGCTAAGACACCTCAGGAACAACACTACTTCCCTAAGGATTACGTGTTGAAAAACACACACTCATAATTCCATACACACTCACTCACGCACCAGAGGCGGCTGGTGGGAGGTGGTTTAGGAGGATGGGCTCATTGTAATGGCTGGAATGGAATTAGTGCAACGGAGTCAAACATGTGGTTTCTATGTGTTTGATGTGTTTGATACCATTCCATTTATTCCATTCCAGCCTTTACAATGATCCCATCCTCCTAAAGTACCTCCCACCAGCTTCCTCTGACTCGCACAACCCTCTCTCTCACACACACACACACACACACTAGGGAATAGGGTGCTGTTTTGGGACACAACTATAGAATGTCTTACCGTCAAAGAACTGCTGCAATGCTTCATTCTCTCCCAGAACATCAACGGGCACTGGGAGTCCTCCGGGGGCTCCATGGTGATCAGCTGCCTGAGATACACAACTCTTATTGGGGTGAAACAGTAGGCAAGGCCTAGGCTTGAGCACTGTGTAGGCCCAAGCATGTTCATGAGGAGGTAAACACACAGACTGTACAAAATGGAAGAAACCCCTTCACCAATGCCAACCTATTCTTTTTCAGGCTTGCATGGTAGGCTTTGAATGTAACTCCAGACTCTTAGAAAATTGGAGGCTCTGCTATCTGTCAGGAAAACATACTGGCCGAGCTAAAACTATTTCTGTCAGGTAAACATACTGCCCTAGGTCAAACTATTTCTGTCAGGTAAACATACTGGCCGAGCTAAAACTATTTCTGTCAGGTAAACATACTGCCCTAGGTCAAACTATTTCTGTCAGGTAAAACATACTGCCCTAGGTCAAACATTTCTGTCAGGAAAACATACTGCCCTAGGTCAAACTATTTCTGTCAGGTAAACATACTGCCCTAGGTCAAACTATTTCTGTCAGGAAAACATACTGCCCTAGGTCAAAATATTTCTGTCAGGAAAACATACTGGCCTAGGTCAAAATATTTCTGTCAGGTAAACATACTGCCCTAGGTCAAACTATTTCTGTCAGGAAAACATACTGGCCTAGGTAAAACTATTTCTGTCAGGAAAACATACTGCCCTAGGTCAAACTATTTCTGTCAGGAAAACATAGTGGCCAAACTGAAGGTCAACCTGCCATGGAGTAAACTAACTGTCTGTATCCCCTGGTAACAGTTTCATAAAGCTGTTCTTCACCTGACATGGAGTAAACTAACTGTCCGTATCCCCTGGTAACAGTTTCATAAAGCTGCTCTTCACCTGACATGGAGTAAACTAACTGTCTGTATCCCAGTTTCTAAAGCTGTTCTTCACCTGACATGGAGTAAACTAACTGTCTGTATCCCCTGGTAACAGTTTCATAAAGCTGCTCTTCACCTGACATGGAGTAAACTAACTGTCCGTATCCCCTGGTAACAGTTTCATAAAGCTGTTCTTCACCTGACATGGAGTAAACTAACTGTCCGTATCCCCTGGTAACAGTTTCATAAAGCTGTTCTTCACCTGACATGGAGTAAACTAACTGTCCGTATCCCCTGGTAACAGTTTCATAAAGCTGCTCTGACATGGAGTAAACTAACTGTCCGTATCCCCTGGTAACAGTTTCATAAAGCTGCTCTTCACCTGACATGGAGTAAACTAACTGTCCGTATCCCCTGGTAACAGTTTCATAAAGCTGTTCTTCACCTGACATGGAGTAAACTAACTGTCTGTATCCCCTGGTAACAGTTTCATAAAGCTGTTCTTCACCTGACATGGAGTAAACTAACTGTCCGTATCCCCTGGTAACAGTTTCATAAAGCTGTTCTTCACCTGACATGGAGTAAACTAACTGTCTGTATCCCCTGGTAACAGTTTCATAAAGCTGTTCTTCACCTGACATGGAGTAAACTAACTGTCCGTATCCCCTGGTAACAGTTTCATAAAGCTGCTCTTCACCTGACATGGACTAAATGATGTGTAAACTGGGAAGACGACTTCTGTATTTGGACTCCAGGTGTTCAGGAGTAAGACACGTTTCGACAGGTCTGACTGGTTTGTGCTTCATAACAAGACCCAGTCTTCCTGCTCTTCACCTTGTGTTGCTCTTCCAGGAAGGACTTTCTCTATTGAGCAAACGGTCCATCCGTCTTCCGTTGGCCTCAGTGTTTTTCACTGGGAATCAGTTCAACTGTAGTAGTCTCTCTCTCTCTCTCTCTCTCTCTCTCTGCAATCAGCCGACGCACTCAAGCTTTATTAAAGAAAACCACTGACTCTTCACGCTTCATAACGTTCCTGACTGCTGTTATGTCATTATATATGGAGTGTAATAATAATTCATAATAATTATTGCCTGCTTGCTGACAGGGGTTGTGTGTGTGTGTGTAATATACTGTACATTATAGCTAATCCATGATTAATCATCATCATTACTATTGTCTCTAGTCTCTCTCAGCTCATTTAGGGAATGTGTAATGGCTTTGGCTGGTCTGTTACCAGGGGATATGGACAGTTAGTCTCTCTCAGCTCAGCTCATTTAGGGAAATGTGTAATGGCTTTGGCTGGTCTGTTACCAGGGGATATGGACAGTTAGTCTCTCTCAGCTCAGCTCATTTAGGAAATGTGTAATGGCTTTGGCTGGTCTGTTACCAGGGGATATGGACAGTTAGTCTCTCTCAGCTCAGCTCATTTAGGGAAATGTGTAATGGCTTTGGCTGGTCTGTTACCAGGGGATATGGACAGTTAGTCTCTCTCAGCTCAGCTCATTTAGGGAAATGTGTAATGGCTTTGGCTGGTCTGTTACCAGGGGATATGGACAGTTAGTCTCTCTCAGCTCAGCTCATTTAGGGAAATGTGTAATGGCTTTGGCTGGTCTGTTACCAGGGGATATGGACAGTTAGTCTCTCTCAGCTCAGCTCATTTAGGGAAATGTGTAATGGCTTTGGCTGGTCTGTTACCAGGGGATATGGACAGTTAGTCTCTCTCAGCTCAGCTCATTTAGGGAAATGTGTAATGGCTTTGGCTGGTCTGTTACCAGGGGATATGGACAGTTAGTCTCTCTCAGCTCAGCTCATTTAGGGAAATGTGTAATGGCTTTGGCTGGTCTGTTACCAGGGGATATGGACAGTTAGTCTCTCTCAGCTCAGCTCATTTAGGGAAATGTGTAATGGCTTTGGCTGGTCTGTTACCAGGGGATATGGACAGTTAGTCTCTCTCAGCTCAGCTCATTTAGGGAAATGTGTAATGGCTTTGGCTGGTCTGTTACCAGGGGATATGGACAGTTAGTCTCTCTCAGCTCAGCTCATTTAGGGAAATGTGTAATGGCTTTGGCTGGTCTGTTACCAGGGGATATGGACAGTTAGTCTCTCTCAGCTCAGCTCATTTAGGGAATGTGTAATGGCTTTGGCTGGTCTGTTACCAGGGGATATGGACAGTTAGTCTCTCTCAGCTCATTTAGGGAAATGTGTAATGGCTTTGGCTTTACACAAGAGGCTTTCTGTAATAATATACACGATGCTTCCCAAATGACACCCTGTTCCCTTTGTAGTACACAGCTTTAGACCAGGGCCCATAGGGACTATTTTGGGGAATAGTCTGTCATTTGGGACAAAGATACAGTGACTAAACTGCTGTGAATAACGAGGCTATTTTCTCCTAGATATTGGCTTAATAACATTGTCAGTTTTGTTCTATGAATTTATGACACACTAAAGTCAGCCAATACGTTATGAGAAACGGTCAGCCTTGTGATAATGAAGAAGGATGTTCAAAATGATTTGGTAAAAAACCATCTCAGTCAGTCCCAGATAAAGATCTGGATGTTTATGTACCACTAACAATTCAAGTGGCTTTTAAAAAGACAAAAAAAAAACGGAAATATAAATCTTAAAGATTTACAAACACAGAGCTTTGACTAAAACATCCGGAACAAAGCTGAGAGACAGTAATCAAATGGGAGTGTTGTAAATACTAAAAACCATTAGCTTCCTTCTAACAGTCAGTAGAGAAGAGAAACCATTAGCTTCCTTCTAACAGTCTGTAGAGACGGAAAACCATTAGCTTCCTTCTAACAGTCAGTAGAGAAGAGAAACCATTAGCTTCCTTCTAACAGTCAGTAGAGAAGAGAAACCATTAGCTTCCTTCTAACAGTCAGTAGAGAAGAGAAACCATTAGCTTCCTTCTAACAGTCAGTAGAGAAGAGAAACCATTAGCTTCCTTCTAACAGTCAGTAGAGAAGAGAAACCATTAGCTTCTAACAGTCAGTAGAGAAGAGAAACCATTAGCTTCTAACAGTCAGTAGAGACGGACAACCATTAGCTTCCTTCTAACTGTCAGTAGAGAAGAGAAACCATTAGCTTCTAACAGTCAGTAGAGACGGAAAACCATTAGCTTCCTTCTAACTGTCAGTAGAGAAGAGAAACCATTAGCTTCCTGGTTGTCCATCTCTACTGACTGTTAGAAGGAAGCTAATGGTTTTCCGTCTCTACTGACTGTTAGAAGGAAGCTAATGGTTGTCCGTCTCTACTGACTGTTAGAAGGAAGCTAATGGTTTTCCGTCTCTACTGACTGTTAGAAGGAAGCTAATGGTTTTCCGTCTCTACAGACTGTTAGAAGGAAGCTAATGGTTTTCCGTCTCTACAGACTGTTAGAAGGAAGCTAATGGTTTTCCGTCTCTACAGACTGTTAGAAGGAAGCTAATGGTTTTCCGTCTCTACTGACGGTTAGGAGGAAGCTAATGGACGGTTAGGAGGAAGCTAATGGTTTTCCGTCTCTACAGACTGTTAGAAGGAAGCTAATGGTTTTCCGTCTCTACTGACTGTTAGAAGGAAGCTAATGGTTTTCCGTCTCTACTGACTGTTAGAAGGAAGCTAATGGTTTTCCGTCTCTACAGACTGTTAGAAGGAAGCTAATGGTTGTCCGTCTCTACTGACTGTTAGAAGGAAGCTAATGGTTTTCCGTCTCTACTGACGGTTAGAAGGAAGCTAATGGTTTTCCGTCTCTACTGACTGTTAGAAGGAAGCTAATGGTTTTCCGTCTCTACTGACGGTTAGGAGGAAGCTAATGGTTTTCCGTCTCTACTGACGGTTAGGAGGAAGCTAATGGTTTTCCGTCTCTACTGACTGTTAGAAGGAAGCTAATGGTTTCTCTTCTCTACTGACTGTTAGAAGGGAAAGGCTGAATGTGAACCTTACCGTTTCTCCAAAATGGAGTCCTGGCTGGTAGTTCCGTTGACAACCTTTTCTCCTAAATGGAGTCCTGGCTGGTAGTTCCGTTGACAACCTTTTCTCCAAAATGGAGTCCTGGCTGGTAGTTCCGTTGACAACCTTCTCTCCTAAATGGAGTCCTGGCTGGTAGTTCCGTTGACAACCTTTTCTCCAAAATGGAGTCCTGGCTGGTAGTTCCGTTGACAACCTTTTCTCCAAAATGGAGTCCTGGCTGGTAGTTCCGTTGACAACCTTTTCTCCAAAATGGAGTCCTGGCTGGTAGTTCCGTTGACAACCTTCTCTCCGACTTCAGGTACAATCCATTTGGCAAACAGTATCCATTAAATCCTCAGAGCCCAGTTCCTCCACGTTTGTTCACCCACCCAGGTAGTTGTTTCGCTAGATTTAGGCCCTTTGGTGTTGACAATAATATTCACAGAATTGTGTATCCAAAATAATGTATGTCACAGGTGTCTCTCCTGTGTACTTTGTTCTCTAGTCTGAAAGGTAAAAACCATTGACATACCCCGCGCAGGCGTTCTGCCTGTGTGTGCCAGGTGTCCTTGCCCTGGACCATAAAGCAGGTATTCATTACAGGGTGACACAGAGGGGTAGTACACTAAAAAGCAGTCTTATCTCTGGCTTAGACACTCTGCAAATAGAACACTGTCCTTACAGATATACAGTACAGTACACACAGATATACAGTACAGTACAGTCCACACAGATATACAGTACAGTACAGTCCACACAGATATACAGTACAGTACAGTCCACACAGATATACAGTACAGTACTGTCCACACAGATATACAGTACAGTACAGTCCACACAGATATACAGTACAGTACAGTCCACACAGATATACAGTACAGTACAGTCCACACAGATATACAGTACAGTCCACACAGATATACAGTACAGTACTGTCCACACAGATATACAGTACAGTACAGTCCACACAGATATACAGTACAGTCCACACAAATATACATTACAGTCCACACAGATACACAGTACATTAACACAGATATACAGTACTGTCCACACAGATATACAGTACTGTACTGTCCACACAGATATACAGTACAGTACTGTCCACACAGATACACAGTACAGTCCACACAGATATACAGTACAGTCCACACAGATACACAGTACAGTCCACACAGATACACAGTACAGTACACAGATATACAGTACAGTACTGTCCACACAGATATACAGTACAGTACTGTCCACACAGATATACAGTACAGTACTGTCCTTTCAGATAAATCAAATCCAATTTTATTTGTCACATTCACATGGTTAGCAGATGTTAATGCGAGTGTAGCGAAATGCTTGTGCTTCTAGTTCCGACAATGCAGTAATAACCAACGAGTAATCTAACTAACAATTCCAAAACTACTACCTTATAGACACAAGTGTAAAGGGATAAAGAATATGTACATAAAGATATATGAATGAGTGATGGTACAGAGCAGCATAGGCAAGATGCAGTAGATGGTATCGAGTACAGTATATACATATGAGATGAGTATGTAAACAAAGTGGCATAGTTAAAGTGGCTAGTGATACATGTATTACATAAAGATGCAGTAAATGATATAGAGTACAGTATATACGTATGAGATGAATAATGTAGGGTATGTAAACATTATATTAGGTAGCATTGTTTAAAGTGGCTAGTGATATATTTTACATCAATTCCCATCAATTCCCCTTATTAAAGTGGCTGGAGTTGAGTCAGTGTGATCGGCAGCAGCCACTCAATGTTAGTGGTGGCTGTTTAACAGTCTGATGGCCTTGAGATAGAGACTGAAAAACAGCTTCTCGGTCCCAGCTTTGATGCACCTGTACTGACCTCGCCTTCTGGATGATAGCGGGGTGAACAGGCAGTGGCTCGAGTCGTTGTTGTCCTTGATGATCTTTATGGCCTTCCTGTGACATCGGGTGGTGTAGGTGTCCTGGAGGGCAGGTAGTTTGCCCCCGGTGATGCGTTGTGCAGACCTCACTACCCTCTGGAGAGCCTTACGGTTGTGGGCCTAGCAGTTTCCGTACCAGGCGGTGATACAGCCCGACAGGATGCTCTCGATTGTGCATCTGTAGAAGTTTGTGAGTGCTTTTGGTGACAAGCCGAATTTCTTCAGCATCCTGAGGTTGAAGAGGCGCTGCTGCGCCTTCTTCACGATGCTGTCTGTGTGAGTGGACCAATTCAGTTTGTCTGTGATGTGTACGCCGAGGAACTTAAAACTTACTACCCTCTCCACTACTGTTCCATCGATGTGGATAGGGGGGTGTTCCCTCTGCTGTTTCCTGAAGTCCACAATCATCTCCTTAGTTTTGTTGACGTTGAGTGTGAGGTTATTTTCCTGACACCACACTCCGAGGGCCCTCACCTCCTCCCTGTAGGCCGTCTCGTCGTTGTTGGTAATCAAGCCTACCACTGTTGTGTCGTCCGATGATTGAGTTGGAGGCGTGTGTGGCCACGCAGTCGAGTACAGGAGGGCTCAGAACGCACCCTTGTGAGTACTGTCCACACAGATATACAGTAAAGTGTCATTACAGATATACAGTACAGTGTCATTACAGATATACAGTACAGTGTCATACAGATATACAGTACTGTCCATACAGATATACAGTACAGTGTCATTACAGATATACAGTACTGTCCATACAGATATACAGTACAGTGTCATTACAGATATACAGTAAAGTGTCATTACAGATATACAGTAAAGTGTCATTACAGATATACAGTACAGTGTCATTACAGATATACAGTACTGTCCACACAGATATACAGTACTGTCCACACAGATATACAGTACTGTCCACACAGATGTCAGTCCATACAGATATACAGTAGTGTCATTACAGATATACAGTACACTGTCTATCCATGACCCAGAATGCATTAAAGGTCCTCTCTACCTGGAAAGGTGTGCCATTTGATGCGTTTCTTCTGATATCAGGTGTTTTGATATTCCAAAATGGCAGATGTGCTATTTTGTGTATCTATAAGGATTCTCTTTATCTTTCTACATGAGTAGATAAGAGTTTATAATTGTTAGTTGAGACAACATAAATCTTGCCATTACTTTGATGTTGCAATATACTACAAATGTAGGATCTTAATTTTGATCAATTTTTTTGTTCCTGAGAATTTTCTTGCAAAGCAAACTTGTAGTGTATTTTCATTTGAAAAAGGCTTCTAAAGGTGTGTAATTTACATGTTGAAATGTCAAGATTTTTGCCCTAACTGAGACTGTATCAACCCCTACAAAAATGTCCATTAAATATAATCCATTATAATAATTCACTTTTCCTGATGCTGCAGGATACTTTTCCAGCTGTAACAAACTGGCTCAAATTAAGATCCTACATCTGTACAGCAAGTGTTCCACAGGAGAAGTAGGAGCTCCAGCTGATCTGCCAAATCAAAGTGTATTTGTCACGTGCTCCGAATACAACGTAGACCTTACAGTGAAATGCTTTCTTACAAGCCCTTAACCAACTGTGCATGTTTTATTAGGTGAGAAATAGATAAGTAAAAAATAAAAATAACAGTAAAAAGACAGTGAAAAATAACAGTAGAGAGGCTCTGTACGGTCGCGAGGCTCTGTACGGTCGCGAGGCTCTGTACGGTCGCGAGGCTCTGTACGGTCGCGAGGCTACGTACGGTCTCTGTACGGTCGCGAGGCTCGTACGGTCGCGAGGCTCTGTACGGTCGCGAGGCTCGTACGGTCGCGAGGCTACGTACGGTCGCGAGGCTCGTACGGTCGCGAGGCTACGTACGGTCGCGAGGCTCGGTCGCGAGGCTACGTACGGTCGCGGGCTCGCGGTCGCGAGGCTCGCTACGGTCGCGGGCTCGTACGGTCGCGAGGCTCGTGCGGTCGCGAGGCTCTGTACGGTCGCGAGGCTCTGTACGGTCGCGAGGCTACGTACGGTCGCGAGGCTACGTACGGTCGCGAGGCTACGCACGGTCGCGAGGCTACGTCCCGGTCGCGAGGCTTTGTAAAAATCGGCTACGGGTCGCGAGGCTACGTACGGTCGCGAGGCTACGTGACTTGGTCGCGAGGCTACGTTACGGTCGCGAGGCTACGTACGGTCGCGAGGCTACGTACGGTCGCGAGGCTACGTACGGTCGCGAGGCTACGTACGGTCGCGAGGCTACGTACGGTCGCGAGGCTACGTACGGTCGCGAGGCTACGTACAGGCACCAGTTAGTCGGGCTTATTGAGGTAATAAGTACATGAATGTATAGTTAAAGTGACTATGCATATAAACTCAGCAAAAAAAGAAACATCCCTTTTTCAGGACTGTCTTTGTAAAAATCCAAATAACTTCACAGATCTTTATTGTAAAGGATTTTAACACTGTTTCCCATGCTTGTTCAGCGTAGCCTAGTGGTTAGAGTGTTGGACTAGTAACCGGAAGGTTGCAAGATCAAATCCCCGAGCTGACAAGGTACAAATCTGTCATTCTGCCCCTGAACAAGGCAGCTAACCCACTGTTCCTAGACCAGTTAACCCACTGTTCCTAGACCAGTTAACCCACTGTTCCTAGACCAGTTAACCCACTGTTCCTAGACCAGTTAACCCACTATTCCTAGCCTGTCATTGAAAATAAGACTTTGTTCTGAACTGACTTGCCTTGTTAAATAAAGGTTAAATAAATAAAAATAAAAAAAACACCAAAAGATGCCCAGGGTCCCTGCTCATCTGCGTGAACATGCCTTAGGCATGCTGCAAGGAGACATGAGGACTGCGGATAAATTGCAATAAATTGCAATGTCCATACTGTGAGTTGCCTAAGGGAGCTATAGGGAGACAGGACGGACAGCTGATCGTCCTCGAAGTGGCAGACCACGTGTAACAACACCTGCACAGAATCGGTACATCCGATTGCGGGAAAGGTACAGGATGGCAACAACACTGCCCGGGTTACACCAGGAACGTACAATCACTGCCCAGGTTACACCAGGAATGCACAATCCCTCCATCACTGCTCAGGCTCTACACCAGGAGGCTGGAATCACTGCTTGCAGGCCTGCAATAGGCTGAGAGAGGCTGGACACGTGGGCTTGCAGGCCTGTTGTCAGGCAGGTCCTCACCAGACATCACCGGCAACAACGTCACCTATAGGCACAAACTCATCGCCGCTGGACCAGACAGGACTGGCAAAAAGTGCTCTTCACTGACGAGTCGCGGTTTTGTCTCACCAGGGGTGATGGTCAGATTTGTTTATCATCGAAGGAATGAGGGATACACTGAGGCCTGTACTTTGGAGGCTGATTGATTTGGAGGTGGAGGGTTCGTCATGGACTGGGGCGGTGTGTCACAGCTTCATCGGACTGAGCTTGTTGCCATTGCAGGGAATCTCAACGCTGTGCGTTACAGGGAAGACATCCTTCTCCCTCATGTGGTACTCTTCCTGCAGGCTCATCCTGACATGACAATACCACCAGCCATACTGCTCGCTCTGTGCGTGATTTCCTGCAAGACAGGAATGTCAGTGTTCTGTCATGGCCAGCGAAGAGCCCAGATTTCAATCCCATTGAGCACTCCTGTGACCTATTGTATCGGAGGGTGAGGGCTAGGCCCATACGCCGCAAAAATGTCCGGGAACTTGCAAGTGCCTTGGTGGAAGAGTGGGGTAACATCTCACAACAAGAACTGGCAAATCTGGTGCAGTCCACGAGGAGGAGATGCACTGCAGTACTTAATGCAGCTGGTGGCCACACCAGATACTTACTGTTACTTTTGATTTTAACCCCCCCCCCCTCTCTTTGTTCAGGGACACATTATTACATTTGTTAGTCACATGTCTGTGGAACTTGTTCAGTTTATGTCTCAGTTGAATCTTATGTTCATACAAATATTTACACATGTTAAGTTTGCTGAATGTAAACACAGTTGACATGACAACGTCCAGAGGACGTTTCTTTTGCTGAGTTGATGATAGAGAGTAGCAGCAGCGTAAAAGAGGGGTTGGTGGGTGGGCACAATGCAAATAGTCCGGGTAGGCATTTGATTACATGTTCAGGACTCTTATGGCACGGGGGTAAAAACTGTTGAGAAGCCTTTTTGTCCTAGACTTGGCACTCCGGTACCGCTTGCCATGCGATAGTAGAGAGAACAGTCTATGACTGGGGTGGCTGGGGTCTTTGACAATTTTTAGGGCCTTCCTCTGACACCGCCTATTATATCGGTCCTGGATGGCAGGCAGCTTAGCCCCAGTGATGTACTGGGCCATACGCACTACACTCACTAGTGCCTTGCGGTCGGAGGCCGAGCAGTTGCCGTACCAGGCAATTATGCAACCCGTCAGGATGCTCTTGATGTTGCAGTTGTAGAACCTTGAAGATCTGAGGACCCATTCCAAATCTTTTTAGTTTCCTGAGGGGGAATAGGCTTTGTCGTGTCCTCTTCAAGACTGTCTTGGTGTGTTTGGACCATGTTAGTTTGTTGGTGAAGGAACTTGAAGCTCTCAACCTGCTCCACTACAGCCCCGTCGATGAGAACGGGGGCGTGCTCGGTCCTCCTTTTCCTGTTGCCCACAATCATCTTCTCTGTCTTGATTGCGTTGAAGGATAGATTGTTATTCTGGCACCATCCAGCCAGGTCTCTGACCTCCTCCCTATAGGCTGTCTCGTCGTTGTTCAGACCATTGTTGTCGTCTGCAAACTTAATGAAGGTGTTGGAGTCGTGCCTGGCCACGAGGTCGTGGGTGAACAGGGAGTACAGGAAGGGACTGAGCACACACCCCTGAGGGGCTCCAGTGTTGAGGATCATCAGCATAGTGGATGTGTTCCTGGCGTGTTCCTGATGTGTTCCTGTACTTCCTGACGGCGGCCCGTCAGGAAGTACAGGATCCAGTTGCAGAGGGAGGTGTTAAGTCCCAGGATCCTTAGCTTAGTGATGAGCTTTGAGGGCACAGTGTTGAACACTGAGCTGTAGTCAATGAATAGCATTCTCACATAGGTGTTCCTTTTGTCTGGGTGGGAAAGGGCAGTGTGGCGTGCAAAAGAGACTGCATCATCTGTGGATCTGTTGGGGCGGTATGCAAAGTGAAGTGGGCCTAGAGTTTCTGGGATAACGGTGTTAAGGTGAGCCATTACCAGCCTTTCAAAGCACTTCATGGCTACGGACGTAAGTGCTACCGGTCTGTAGTCATTTAGGCAGGTTGCCTTTGGGGACTATGGCGATCTGCCTTGACTCATTTTGGGTCTTGTTTCTAGTAAACCAACGTAGTAGGTGTAGAAAGACACCTGAACGGCGTCCCTACCTCTTCAGGGGGACCAGAAGTTAGGTTGAAGGGGAGCAGATGGACAGCTGTCTATGCCAAGACTTTCCACTCGTTTCCACTAGGGAACACTGGGACGACAATACAGTCACATCTCAGTACACCGTCTACGTCAGAGCCCAGAGATAGTCATATTTCAGTACAGTGGTTCCTATTCCCTAGACCAGTGGTTCCTATTCCATTGACCAGTGGTTCCTATTCCCTAGACCAGTGGTTTCTATTCCCTAGACCAGTGGTTCCTATTCCCTAGACCAGTGGTTCCTATTCCCTAGACCAGTGGTTCCTATTCCCTAGACCAGTGGTTCCTATTCCCTAGACCAGTGGTTCCTATTCCCTAGACCAGTGGTTCCTATTCCCATAGACCAGTGGTTCCTATTCCCTAGACCAGTGGTTCCTATTCCCTAGACCAGTGGTTCCTATTCCCTAGACCAGTGGTTCCTATTCCCTAGACCAGTGGTTCCTATTCCCTAGACCAGTGGTTCCTATTCCCTAGACCAGTGGTTCCCATCCAGGGCTACTAGGATCCCTAGGGGGAACTTGTACCCCCTGTGGATAGGCCATGAGAAGACTCACAAGACCATAGGGTTACTGCTAAAAAGCACACGAGTGGGTACTACAGGTGTACTCTGGGAAGAGCAAAATTCCATTGGTGGTACAGTAACCGAAAAAGGTTGGGAACCACTGCCCTATAGAGTGCACTACTGTTGACCAGAGCCCTACATGTATGTACCCTAGTCAAAAGTAGTGTACTATATAGGGAATAGGGCTCTGGTCTAAAGTAGTGCACTATATAGGGAATAGGTTACCGTTTGGGACGCACAACATGGGTATTGAACCAGGAAGTATTTTATATGCAGTATAATTGTGTTCAGTCCATGATAATAAAGTTTATAGTGTTGAATCTATACTGCAGAGGAGGCTGGTGGGAGGAGATATAGGAATGTTGAATCTATACTGCAGAGGAGGCTGGTGGGAGGAGATATAGGAGTGTTGAATCTATACTGCAGAGGAGGCTGGTGGGAGGAGATATAGGAGTGTTGAATCTATACTGCAGAGGAGGCTGGTGGGAGGAGATATAGGAGTGTTGAATCTATACTGCAGAGGAGGCTGGTGGGAGGAGATATAGGAGTGTTGAATATATACTGCAGAGGAGGCTGGTGGGAGGAGATATAGGAGTGTTGAATCTATACTGATGAACTCTGTGATTGAAAGACGACAACAAATTGACATTTTTAAATGCAGTAGAATTGCAAACATATTGAAACAGTAACATACTACTGTATAAAAGGACATCATTTCACCAAGATTTACAATCCAGTTGAAAGCCCAGAGACGTGGCAGGAAGGAGAACCATTAACAGGAAGATAAGTTGCCCTACTTTTATAAGACAACGCATGGGCAACGTGCAGAATGTACTGAACAATGTACATATCTATTTTTATTATGCAGTAGAATTGTGTCCTGACAATTTTACCCTGAAATGTGTCATCATATCTACACTGACTGAGTGTGTTCGGGACAACAGATTTCATGTTCACAAACAGACACGTTGGTTCCAGAGGTATACCATTTTTTATTCACTGTGTTCCAGAAAGGCACTAAAATAAATTGAGGAAAGCTTGGAGTTGGAATGTTAACAGAGGGACATGGAGGGATGGAAAACCAGGAAAAGGTATATAGATTGGAACGTTCACAGACCACACACACCACACGTACACACACACACACCACGACGACACAGCTACATACTTCTAACTAAGGATTGGTAAAGAACTAAAAAGCCAGAGAGAATGTTCTTCATCATCATCATCATCATCGATGTGTTTTCTAAAACCTTCAAAACCTTTGTCCAGATTCTTCTAAAGTCCTTGTATTGGACAGAACCCAACAGAATCCTCCTCCTCATGTTCTGCTCCCAAATGGCACCTAATTCTCTACATCACGGGTCCCAAACATACGGGGCGCCGAAGTGTCACGGGAGGGCACGGGACCTTCCGATCTAAAACGAAGCGTCACTCCGCAATGCATTAGGCTAGAAACAAGTAGTAAAATGACAAAGAGGAAGACTCTGATGCACATGGGGAATGTATTTGCTTTGTCTCTATGACATTGAGAAGCTGAGCTTACGACCTTCTAAAGTCGAGGAGTCAAAAGAAATTGGACTTCGCTTGCGGAGTAATGTTATCCAATGTGTGACTCCGTCGCTATCAATTGATCGAATCACTTCCTGTAAAATAGAATATGCATAATTAAATTGACGGTTCATATAAATTATTGTTATAAAACATTTGGTAGCGGAAAACATTTTGGGAAATCAGGTCTAGACTATTTATTTCTATTATTATAGTTATCATCATCATCATCATCGGGGCTCCTGAGTAGCGCAGCTGTTTAAGGCACTGCATCTCAGTGCTAGAGGAGTCACTACAGACCATGGTTCGAATCCAGGCTGTATCGCAACCAGACGTGATTGGGAGTCCCATAGGGTGGAGCACAATTGACCCCGCGTCGTCAGGCGTCGTCAGGGTTAGGGGGTTTGGCCTTGGTAGGCCGTCATTGTAAATTAGAATGTGTTCTTAACTGACTTGTCTAGTTAAATAAAAAGGTTAAATAAAAAACACAAAATAAAATAAATAAATTGCCTAAAATAAGTCATGAGTCATTTTCCTAGGTCCCTCAAATGAAACAAAATGAAGCTGCTGTTGTATTTAACAAAGGCAGTCTCAATAAACAAAATGATGCAACCGGTTTGGGAACCCCTGCTGTGCATACTGCACCACTACAGCAGTTAACTATATAGGGAATAGGGTGCCATTTGTGACTCAGCCTTGTAGTGTGGACAGAAGAACTCATTCAGCGTTTCTTACATATAATAACGGAGTCAAGTTACATACAGCAGCGTGGTCGTCACCATAGTTACGGTCCTCTGGTTTTAAATACGGACTGGGAGATAGATGGATAGAATAACCACAGATGGCTGGATGGACGGAGCGCCTCGATTTACACTTGTCCTGTGTCCCAAATGGCACCCTATTCCATATTTAGTGCACTACTTTTGACCAGGGCTCATAGGGGCCACAAGTCGTGCACTACAGTGAACAGGGTGCCATTTTGAAAGCAGCCGTTGGGTTTAGAGCACTTCCTCTCTGTTTCAATATGCATTTTAGCAGACCAATCAGAATGACAAGCAATGGTCATGTTCCAGACAGACTGACTGAACTACCAATCCCCTTCCTGAATAACTACTCACTGTTATTGGTAGATCAGTCAGTCTGAACTACCAATCCCCTTACATCCTGATTAACTACTCACTGTTATTGGTAGATCAGTCAGACTGAACTACCAATCCCCTTCCTGAATAACTACTCACTGTTATTGGTAGATCAGTCAGTCTGAACTACCAATCCCCTTACATCCTGATTAACTACTCACTGTTATTGGTAGATCAGTCAGACTGAACTACCAATCCCCTTCCTGAATAACTACTCACTGTTATTGGTAGATCAGTCAGTCTGAACTACCAATCCCCTTACATCCTGATTAACTACTCACTGTTATTGGTAGATCAGACAGTCTGAACTACCAATCCCCTTACATCCTGAATAACTACTCACTGTTATTGGTAGACCAGTCAGGATGTAAGGGGCATGCATTTTAAGTCATATACTTGTAGGTATTGAAGACACAGGATGGGAGGACTCTAAATGACACGTGATTGGATGAGAGATTGGAAGGGGTAGCGATGAGGAGCGGTCCTTCTTCCTTCTGAGAGCCAGGAGGGTAGGATGATTGGAGAGCTATCCTGTCTGTCACGGGAGTGCATCTGATGATAGGTTGAGATTCAGACACGCATCCCTCTGTTCTGTATTGTGATTGGTTGGTCACAGTTCCTCCTTGTAGTAGCCCAGCTTAGCAAAACTCATCTCTTTCCTCAACTGCATCACTTCCCAGAACATCTGTTCTGCTAGAGAACAGGAACAGAGATGGAGGAAGGAAAGGAGATGGAGGGAGGAAAGGAGATGGAGGGAGGAAAGGAGATGGAGGGAGGAACGGAGGATTGGACAGAAGAGAGCATAAACATTACAACACATTCTGACTATACTATAGGGACATTATAACACATTATAACACATTCTGACTATACTATAGGGACATTATAACACATTATAACACATTCTGACTATACTGTAGGGACATTATAACACATTATAACACATTCTGACTATACTGTAGGGACATTATAACACATTCTGACTATACTGTAGGGACATTATAACACATTCTGACTATACTTATAACACATTCTGACTAGGGACATTATAACACATTATAACACATTCTGACTATACTGTAGGGACATTATAACACATTCTGACTATACTGTAGGGACATTATAACACATTCTTATAACACATTATAACACATTCTGACTATACTGTAGGGAAATTATAACACATTCTGACTATACTGTAGGGAAATTATAACACATTATAACACATTCTGACTATACTACAGGGACATTATAACACATTCTGACTATACTGTAGGGACATTATAACACATTCTGACTATACTATAGGGACATTATAACACATTCTGACTATACTATAGGGACATTATAACACATTCTGACTATACTATAGGGACATTATAACACATTCTGACTATACTATAGGGACATTATAACACATTCTGACTATACTATAGGGACATTATAACACATTATAACACATTCTGACTATACTGTAGGGACATTATAACACATTATAACACATTCTGACTATACTGTAGGGACATTATAACACATTATAACACATTCTGACTATACTGTAGGGACATTATAACACATTATAACACATTCTGACTATACTGTAGGGACATTATAACACATTATAACACATTCTGACTATACTGTAGGGACATTATAACACATTATAACACATTCTGACTATACTGTAGGGACATTATAACACATTATAACACATTCTGACTATACTACAGGGACATTATAACACATTCTGACTATACTGTAGGGACATTATAACACATTCTGACTATACTACAGGGACATTATAACACATTCTGACTATACTGTAGGGAAATTATAACACATTCTGACTATACTGTAGGGAAATTATAACACATTATAACACATTCTGACTATACTACAGGGACATTATAACACATTCTGACTATACTGTAGGGACATTATAACACATTCTGACTATACTATAGGGACATTATAACACATTATAACACATTCTGACTATACTGTAGGGACATTCTGACTATACTGTAGGGACATTATAACACATTCTGACTATACTGTAGGGACATTTAACACATTATAACACATTCTGACTACATTATAACACATTCTGACTATACTGTAGGGACATTATAACACATTCTGACTATACTATAGGGACATTATAACACATTCTGACTATACTGTAGGGACATTATAACACATTCTGACTATACTGTAGGGACATTATATAACACATTCTGACTATACTGTAGGGACATTATAACACATTCTGACTATACTGTAGGGACATTATAACACATTATAACACATTCTGACTATAGTGTAGGGACATTATAACACATTATAACACATTCTGACTATACTATAGGGACATTATAACACATTATAACACATTATAACTTCTGACTATACTAGGGACATTATAACACATATACATTCACTATTATATAACACATTCTGACTATACTATAGGGACATTATAACACATTATAACACATTCTGACTATACTGTAGGGACATTATAACACATTCTGACTATACTGTAGGGACATTATAACACATTATAACACATTCTGACTATACTATAGGGACATTATAACACATTCTGACTATACTATAGGGACATTATAACACATTCTGACTATACTGTAGGGACATTATAACACATTATAACACATTCTGACTATACTGTAGGGACATTATAACACATTATAACACATTCTAACAATACTGTAGGGACATTGTCAGAACACATTATAACACATTCTGACTATACTGTAGGGACATAGTCAGCATGACAACTGGAGACTAAAGACTGCCAGTACGGCTACTGTTGAAGATTGTGGGAATCCTATAAACGACCAAATGCTAGAACAGCCACTCCGTGGCTACGTTAAAAACATCATCGCTTGGCTCCGAACTCGTCTCCTCTATTGAAAAACAATGGCGTTCTTGTGCTAGTCGGTAACCTTGAGGAGACTTCTCTAAATGAGCTGTGTGACTGATGAGCCTCCACCCTCTACGGTAATGGACATAGAAATAGAATCAGAATGTTGAGGTGAATGGGGATTCCCCATTCTAGGTATTCCATTTCTGTGCTAATAGGATTCCACCATGTCAGATAGCTGCTGAGTTATCCCAATCTACAGCACCACTGGGTCCATAAGACACACTACTCTACATGACTTATTCATATGCATGTGGCCTTGTACTGTGGTTTCCTGATAGCACGTCCATCCATGGGATCCATCCAAAGCTTCACATTAGCTGAAACCACTAAAGACAAAGTGTATTCACATGTGACTGTAGGCAAAAACAACATGGCTGCAGCGATACAGGAAATGCACTGCTAGCTGATCTCACCGTCCTGCAGCTTGACCAGCCCTTGGTGGATGTAGCGGATGTAGGTAAAGAAGTTACAAACTGACGTGATCTGGAGAGAGGAGAGATCCAGGTTAAATGTCTAGACTGGTGAAACATTAGATGGTGGACATGAATCCTTTTCTTATGCAGGAATTAGACGTTGATAAAATAGAGTGCTGTGGACGTTGTAGGGGATTACAGGTTGATAAATGAGAGTGCTGTAGACGTCGTAGGGGATTACAGGTTGATAAATGAGTGCTGTAGACGTCGTAGGGGATTACAGGTTGATAAATGAGTGCTGTGGACGTCGTAGGGGATTACAGGTTGATAAATGAGAGTGCTGTAGACGTCGTAGGGGATTACAGGTTGATAAATGAGAGTGCTGTGGACGTCGTAGGGGATTACAGGTTGATAAATGAGAGTGCTGTGGACGTCGTAGGGGATTACAGGTTGATAAATGAGAGTGCTGTGGACGTCGTAGGGGATTACAGGTTGATAAATGAGAGTGCTGTAGACGTCGTAGGGGATTACAGGTTGATAAATGAGAGTGCTGTGGACGTCGTAGGGGATTATAGGTTGATAAATGAGAGTGCTGTAGACGTCGTAGGGGATTACAGGTTGATAAATGAGAGTGCTGTAGACGTCGTAGGGGATTACAGGTTGATAAATGAGAGTGCTGTAGACGTCGTAGGGGATTACAGGTTGATAAATGAGAGTGCTCTAGACGTCATAGGGGATTACAGGTTGATAAATGAGAGTGCTGTAGACGTCGTAGGGGATTACAGGTTGATAAATGAGAGTGCTGTGGACGTCGTAGGGGATTACAGGTTGATAAATGAGAGTGCTGTGGACATCGTAGGGGATTACAGGTTGATAAATGAGAGTGCTGTGGACGTCGTAGGGGATTACAGGTTGATAAATGAGAGTGCTGTGGACGTCGTAGGGTTTATAGGTTGATAAATGAGAGTGCTGTGGACGTGGTAAAACTCACCCGATAAATGAAAGTGCTGTGACACGTAGTAACAGGTTGATAAATGAGAGTGCTGTGCTTGCAGGTTTTGGTTGGCCAAAGGGCACACTGCTGTGAGGAGTAGAAAGAAACAGAGACACAGTGGTGAGAAGACCATTCTGAAACCAAGTGGTAAGAAAGACCATTCTGAAACCAAGTGGTAAGGAAGACCATTCTGAAACCAAGTGGTAAGGAAGACCATTCTGAAACCAAGTGGTAAGAAAGACCATTCTGAAACCAAGTGGTAAGGAAGACCATTCTGAAACCAAGTGGTAAGGAAGGCCATTCTGAAACCAAGTGGTAAGGAAGACCATTCTGAAACCAAGTGGTAAGGAAGACCATTCTGAAACCAAGTGGTAAGAAAGACCATTCTGAAACCAAGTGGTAAGGAAGACCATTCTGAAACCAAGTGGTAAGGAAGGCCATTCTGAAACCAAGTGGTAAGGAAGACCATTCTGAAACCAAGTGGTATGAATGAGGCCCAGTATTACCCTGAAAACAGCTGAATGTCTAATCACCTAAAGCTCAACATCACAGCACATTGATAGACCAGGCCTAGCCAGCCTAACTGGACTGCTCATGTTTAAGGAATAGAAAGAGCTGTAGGGTATGGGTTTATAGACACACAGAGCGAGGGGAGAGTGCTGTGGCGTGGTAAACACACAGGAGCGAGGGGGAGAGAGACACACGGAGTGAGGGGGAAGAGACACAGAGCGAGGGAAGAAACAGAGGGGGAGAGTTTTGGCTGGGGGAGAGAGACACAGAGGGGGAGGAGAGACACACACAGAGCACAGGGGTAAGAAGACCACAGAAACCAGGGGGTAAGAAGACACACTGAAACCAGGGGGAAGAGACACATTCAGAGCCAGGGGGTAGAAAGACCACAGAAACCAGGGGGTAGAGACCACTGAAACGTGGGGGAAGGCCATTCAAGACCGAGTGGGGAGAGACACACAGAGCGAGGGGTAGAGACACACACAGAGCCATTCTGAAACCAAGGGGTAAGAGACACACACAGGTGGTAGAATGAGGCCCAGATTACCCTGAAAACACACAGAATGGGGAATCACACACAGAGCTCAACATCACAGCACATTGATAGACCACACAGAGCGAGGGGGAGAGAGACACACAGAGCGAGGGAGGAGAGACACACAGAGCGAGGGGAGAGAGACACACAGAGCGAGGGGGAGAGACACACACGGAGCGAGGGGGAGAGACACACACAGAGCGAGGGGAGAGAGACACACAGAGCGAGGGGAGAGAGACACACAGAGCGAGGGGGGAGAGACACACAGAGCGAGGGGAGAGACACACACAGAGCAGGGGGAGAGAGACACAGAGCGAGGGGGAGAGAGACACACAGAGCGAGGGGGAGAGAGACACACAGAGCGAGGGGAGAGACACACACAGAGCGAGGGGGAGAGACACACAGAGCGAGGGGAGAGAGAGCGAGGGGGAGAGACACACAGAGCGAGGGGAGAGAGACACACAGAGCGAGGGGGAGACACACAGAGCGAGGGGAGAGAGACACACAGAGCGAGGGAGAGAGACACACAGAGCGGGGGAGAGACACACAGAGCGAGGGGAGAGAGACACACAGAGCGAGGGGGAGAGACACACAGAGCGAGGGGAGAGACACACAGAGCGAGGGGAGAGACACACACAGAGCGAGGGGGAGAGACACACACAGAGCGAGGGGAGAGACACACACAGAGCGGGGGAGAGACACACACAGAGAGGGGAGAGACACACACAGAGCGAGGGGGAGAGACACACACAGAGCGAGGGGGAGACACACACAGAGCGAGGGGAGAGACACACAGAGCGAGGGGAGAGACACACAGAGCGAGGGGAGAGAGACACACACAGAGCGAGGGGAGAGACACACAGAGCGAGGGGAGAGACACACAGAGCGAGAGGGAGAGACACAGAGCGAGAGAGAGACACATCGAGGAAGAATGAAAGAAATGTTGAGAGAACAGGGTGGAACCAGAATGAATGAGGTCTTTGGGTAAACACATTGTATTCCCTTCACACAGACAGCGAACCACTGAGAACAAAAACATCATTCCCCCAATTCTCTCTTCTTCCTCCCAACTTGAACAAATAATCTCCTTTAATCCACCCAATATTCTAACCGAGGTCAGAGACATTATCAGGAAGTCAATTGTCAGTGGTGGATTCTGATTGGTCACGGTTGGGTGAGGAAGGAGGATAGCAGTTCCAGCACATTGTAATCTCCCCCTAGGTTTCTAGAGAGATGATTACTGATTCATATTGTAGACAGAGCAGAAGAAGAGCATATTAAACACAAACATGGAGATACACTATATATTCAAAAGTATGTGGACACCCCTTCAAATCAGTAGATTCGGCTATTTCAACCTCACCCGTTGCTGACAGGTGTAGAAAACTGAGCACACCGCCATGCGCTCTCCATAGACAAACATTAGCAGTAGAATGGCCTTACTGAAGAGCTCAGTGCCTTTCAAAGTGCCACAGTCACAGGATGCCACCTTTTCAACAAGTCAAGCTAGTCAAATTGCTGTCCTGTTAGAGCGGCCCTGGTCAACTGTAAGTGCTGTTATTGTGAAGTGGAAACGTCTAGGAGAAAAACAGTGGTAGGCGACACAAGCTCACAGAAAGGGACCATCGAGAGCTGAAGTTGGTAGCGTGTAAAAAGAAAAAAAAGTGTCCTCGGTTGCATCACTCTCTACCGAGTTCCAAACTGCCGTTGGAAGCAACATCAGCACAGAACTGTTGGTCAGGAGATTCATGAAATGGGTTTCCATGGCAGAGCAGCAGCACACGAACTGTTGGTCAGGAGATTCATGAAATGGGTTTCCATGGCAGAGCAGCAGCACACGAACTGTTGGTCAGGAGATTCATGAAATGGGTTTCCATGGCAGAGCAGCAGCACACGAATTGTTGGTCAGGAGATTCATGAAATGGGTTTCCATGGCAGAGCAGCAGCACACGAACTGTTGGTCAGGAGATTCATGAAATGGGTTTCCATGGCAGAGCAGCAGCACACAAGCCCAGAAAGAGCAATGCCAAGCGACGGCTGGAGTGGTAAAGCTCAACGCCATTGGACTCTGGAGCAGTGGAAACGTGTTCTCTGGAGTGATGAATCACGCTTCACCATCTGGCAGTCTGATGGACCAATCTGGGTTTTGAGGATGCCAGGAGAACACTACCTGCCCCAATGCACAGTGCCCTTTCCTGTTTCAGCATGACAGTACCCCGTGCACAAAGCGAGATTCATACAGAAATGGTTTGTCGGGATTAGTGTGGAAGAACTTGACTGGCCTGTATAGCCCTGACCTAAACCCCATCAAACACTTTTGGGATGAACTGGAAAGCCGACTGCAAGCCAGGCCGAATCAGTGTCTGACCTCACTAATGCTCTAGTGGCTGAATGGAAACAAGTCCCCGCAGCAATGTTCCAACAACTAGTGGAAACTCTTCCCAGAAGAGTGGAGGCTGTCATAGCAGCAAAGGGGGACCAACTCCATATTAATGGCCATGATTTTGGAATGAGATGATCGACTAGCAGGTGTCCACATACTTTTGGCCATGTAGTGTAAGGGGAGGAGCATGTTGTTAGAATGTGAGGCATGTTAAACAGAGGGAACATGGAGAACAGTGGAGGAACATGGAGAACAGTGGAGGAACATGGAGAACAGTGGAGGAACATGGAGAACAGTGCAGGAACATGGAGAACAGTGTAGGAACATGGAGAACAGTGTAGGAACATGGAGAATATTAAACAGTGGAGGTGGAACATGGAGAACAGTGGAGGAACATGGAGAACAGTGGAGGTGGAAACATGGAGAACAGTGGAGGAACATGGAGAACAGTGGAGGAACATGGAGAACAGTGGAGGAACATGGAGAACAGTGGAGGAACATGGAGAACAGTGCAGAACATGCAGAATGTGACTGACAAAGAGAACAGCAGTGAACAAAATGAAGAGCTGAAGAGAAAACGGTAGGATGAATGAATGATATAGACAACTATAAATGGTTACTGATAATTCCTCTCAACTTTGCAGAGAATTGCACATCTTTCATCTATAGACATCTGTCTGTCTATAGTAGTAGTGGTAGTAGTGGTAGTGGTGGTAGTAGTAGTAGTGGTGGTAGTAGTAGTAGTAACAGCCTACTCCAAACACTGCACCCTGAATTTTTGTCAACAATGAGCAGTGGAAGTCAGTGTGTTAGCTGGGCTAGTCGTCAGCTGGGTCAGCTGGGCTAGTCGTCAGCTGGGTCAGCTGGGCAGCTGGGCTGAGCAGCTGGGTCAGCTGGGCTAGTCGTCAGCTGGGTCAGCTGGGCTAGTCGTCAGCTGGGTCAGCTGGGCTAGTCGTCAGCTGGGTCAGCTGGGCTGGTCGTCAGCTGGGTCTGGGCTGGCTGGGTCAGCTGGGCTAGTCGTCAGCTGGGTCAGCTGGGCTAGCCGTTAACCGGGGTAGTCGTCAGCCGGGTTAGCCGTTAGCTGGGGTAGTTGTCAGCTGGGGTAGATGTTAGCTTACTCACTTTGGTCCTCCACACTCCACAGCAGAGGCCTTGACGACAGGCAGCGTCTGGAAGCCCACCGGCTCCACACTGAGCGTGTTCCTCTCCACTGCCTCCAAGATGGCCGACCCCAGCTACAGGAGAGGTTAGAGTTAAGGGTGAAAGTGCTCTGAAGCCCACCTTAAATCCACAGCCTCCAAGATGAGGTCAGATGTTAGGGGTCAGGGTAAAAGTACATTATATTTATAGACAGTACTGCTTCAGTTACTTCTCGTTTTAGTCAACATTTCTAAATACTTCTTTCAGTAAGTGTCAGTTTCTCATCTGTCAGTACCTCTATTCTGCCACAAGAGGGCAGTGTAACAGATCAGTCTATTCAGAGTACAGAATAGTGTTGCAGGGTACAGCGAAAGTTCTGTACAGTTTAGACTGTTCTGGGCTGCATTAGCTCCACAGTCCCCACTCATGCTGCACAGACACTGACACGCTTGAATAATGCCACACGAACCGTAATGAAATTGTTCATTACGGTTCGCAAAACAATGTCCATAAAGGCCAGAAATGTTTAACAATGCAGGACAATACCGGTAGCTTCCAGATTTAAATGTAGGCTAACTTTCCAAACGCGACTACAGCTGAATTCACAACCATCATACTTTGTTTGTGATAATATCCAAACCATAATGCAAAATACCCTGATTTTAAAGCTGATTGTCACCACAAACTTTATTAATTGACTTAGTCTCCTTGCAGCACCAAAAACTAATTCTCTCCTTTGCCTCGTCCTGGTTTCCAGTAGATTCCATACCCACAATCAGCCTAACAAACGACCCTCATTTAAAGAGACAGCACACACTTCTATAAAGAAGAGCTGGCTTTTTTTTTTCTACGCAAATGTTGTGCATCAGTACAATAAAATATGTTCTCTTAGTCGTTACCAATAAGTCGTAAATGAAAAGGGATTGTTTGTCGTCTGTAACCTCATGAAATCAGCCAAAACCAGCTGAATAACTCAATGAAAAGGGATTGTTTGTCGTCTGTAGCCTCATGAAATCAGCCAAAACAAGCTGAATAACTCCTATTGAATACACTCCTATTGAATACACTCCTATTGAATACACACACTCCTATTGAATACACTCCTATTGAATACACACACTCCTATTGAATACACTCCTATTGAATACACACACTCCTATTGAATACACTCCTATTGAATACACACACTCCTATTGAATACACTCCTATTGAATACACTCCTATTGAATACACTCCTATTGAATACACTCCTATTGAATACACTCCTATTGAATACACTCCTATTGAATACACTCCTATTGAATACACTCCTATTGAATACACTCCTATTGAATACAC
>NW_024609191.1:117500-119551 GCF_018296145.1 Oncorhynchus tshawytscha | reverse complement strand
GTATTAATTAAACACTACTGTACTGTATATTTTGAACATGTGTGTGTGTGTGTGTGTGTGTGTGTGTGTGTGTGTGTGTGTGTGTGTTGTGTGTGTGTGTGTGTGTGTGTGTGTGTTTCTGCAGCTCCCTGTGGGGGTAATGTAACAGGATCATCAGGATTCATCCTCTCCCCCAACTTCCCCCTCCCCTATCCGCACAGCAAAGACTGTGATTGGCTGATCGCTGTCCACTCAGACTACGTCATATCACTGGCTTTTATCAGGTAAGGAATGAATGAATGAATGAATGAATTGAATGAAAGAATGAAAGAATGAATGAATGAATGAATGAATGAATGAACGAATGAATGAATGAATGAATGAATGAATGAATGAATGAATGAATGAATGAAAGAATGAACGAACGAATGAACGAATGAACGAACTAATGAACGAACAAACAAATGAATGAATGAATGAATGAATGAACAAATGAACGTATGAATGATTCCATTCAGCTAATCTTCTGAACTGAGAGACGAACAGCTGAGAGCAGGAGGGTGTCTGCAGTGTGTTAGAGATCACCTGCTGGGTGCTGATGAACTGTGGGAGATTCAACATGTAGAATCATCAGGACATGAAAGTTACCGTTTGACAGCCAATGTTACTGTGGTGTGGTGTTCCTCTCTACTGGTATCTGAGTCTGGTTCCTCTCAAGGTTTATTCCTGTCATGTAGCTGATGTCTTGGCTCTTTCTATTGGGGATCTTCCTGTCGTGTAGCTGATGTCTTGGCTCTTTCTATTGGGGATCTTCCTGTCATGTAGCTGATGTCTTGGCTCTTTCTATTGGGGATCTTCCTGTCATGTAGCTGATGTCTTGGCTCTTTCTATTGGGGATCTTCCTGTCGTGTAGCTGATGTCTGGCTCTTTCTATTGGGGATCTTCCTGTCGTGTAGCTGATGTCTGGCTCTTTCTATTGGGGATCTTCCTGTCGTGTAGCTGATGTCTGGCTCTTTCTATTGGGGATCTTCCTGTCGTGTAGCTGATGTCTGGCTCTTTCTATTGGGGATCTTCCTGTCGTGTAGCTGATGTCTTGGCTCTTTCTATTGGGGATCTTCCTGTCGTGTAGCTGATGTCTTGGCTCTTTCTATTGGGGATCTTCCTGTCGTGTAGCTGATGTCTGGCTCTTTCTATTGGGGATCTTCCTGTCGTGTAGCTGATGTCTTGGCTCTTTCTATTGGGGATCTTCCTGTCATGTAGCTGATGTCTTGGCTCTTTCTATTGGGGCTCTGGACTGTGTTTTTGGAAGCCATTTTCTGAAAACTATTATTTTGAAAAAGGTCTTTATCATAGTGTGTGAAATGGAAAAATGTTTGTCCTGCTAGATACTGCTGATAGAGTCAACAGGAACAGACAGCATCGTTTTCACTTGGTTTGTCCTGCTAGACACTGCTGATATGGTCAACAGGAACAGACAGCATCAGTATCACTTGGTTTGTCCTGCTAGACACTGCTGATATGGTCAACAGGAACAGACAGCATCATTATCACTTGGTTTGTCCTGCTAGACACTGCTGATATGGTCAACAGGAACAGACAGCATCAGTATCACTTGGTTTGTCCTGCTAGACACTGCTGATATGGTCAACAGGAACAGACAGCATCATTATCACTTGGTTTGTCCTGCTAGACACTGCTGATCGTCAACAGGAACAGGAAATACACACAACCTCACGGGAACACTGAATAATAGGAAGAAGTTATGATTTTAAATTGGTGTTGTCTTGATTTAATTATCCCAAAGCTATTACCATTTTTGTCATGAGCCAAAGTCGTTATTTTAGAAATAATAGACTTTCTCTCTCAGTGAGAAACGTGATTTGATATACAGCAATAGAACAATATGAAAAGCCTCTGCTTCACACTACATTACCGGGGCCGCTTGAGAGCAGTTCTTCCTCCATGATGTTGCAACAATTCAATCTCTCACTCAATCTCTGTCTATCCCCCTGCTCTCTCTCTCTCTCTCTCTCTCTCTATCCCCCTGCTCTCTCTCTATCCCCCTGCTCTCT
>NW_024609191.1:107500-112500 GCF_018296145.1 Oncorhynchus tshawytscha | reverse complement strand
GACGCCTCAATGACCTACCAAGGCTTCCATCTGGAGTATAAAGGTGAGGCGCAGGGCCATGTTTATGCACCTAGCCTTCCGTAGCGACGGCTCAGTGAGCTTGTCTAATGTGTTTTTACAAACATTAGCTAAGGACGTCCTGACACGTTTGTTCCAGTTTGTTCAATGTGTTTTTACAAACATTAGCTAAGGACGTCCTGACACATTTGTTCCAGTTTGTTTAATATGTGTTTTTACAAACATTAGCTAAGGACGTCCTGACACATTTGTTCCAGTTTGTTTAATATGTGTTTTTACAAACATTAGCTAAGGACGTCCTGACACATTTGTTCCAGTTTGTTTAATATGTGTTTTTACAAACATTAGCTAAGGACGTCCTGACACGTTTGTTCCAGTTTGTTCAATGTGTTTTTACAAACATTAGCTAAGGACGTCCTGACACGTTTGTTCCAGTTTGTTCAATGTGTTTTTACAAACATTAGCTAAGGACGTCCTGACACATTTGTTCCAGTTTGTTTAATATGTGTTTTTACAAACATTAGCTAAGGACGTCCTGACACATTTGTTCCAGTTTGTTTAATATGTGTTTTTACAAACATTAGCTAAGGACGTCCTGACACGTTTGTTCCAGTTTGTTTAATATGTGTTTTTACAAACATTAGCTAAGGACGTCCTGACACATTTGTTCCAGTTTGTTTAATATGTGTTTTTACAAACATTAGCTAAGGACGTCCTGACACGTTTGTTCCAGTTTGTTCAATGTGTTTTTACAAACATTAGCTAAGGACGTCCTGACACATTTGTTCCAGTTTGTTTAATATGTGTTTTTACAAACATTAGCTAAGGACGTCCTGACACGTTTGTTCCAGTTTGTTTAATATGTGTTTTTACAAACATTAGCTAAGGACGTCCTGACACGTTTGTTCCAGTTTGTTCAATGTGTTTTTACAAACATTAGCTAAGGACGTCCTGACACATTTGTTCCAGTTTGTTTAATATGTGTTTTTACAAACATTAGCTAAGGACGTCCTGACACGTTTGTTCCAGTTTGTTTAATATGTGTTTTTACAAACATTAGCTAAGGACGTCCTGACACGTTTGTTCCAGTTTGTTCAATGTGTTTTTACAAACATTAGCTAAGGACGTCCTGACACGTTTGTTCCAGTTTGTTCAATGTGTTTTTACAAACATTAGCTAAGGACGTCCTGACACGTTTGTTCCAGTTTGTTCAATGTGTTTTTACAAACATTAGCTAAGGACGTCCTGACACGTTTGTTCCAGTTTGTTTTGTGTGTTTGTTTAATATGGGTTTTTACACAACTTCATTTTGTATCATATACTGTACGTCTTTAAAAAAACGTTGATTGATTGCATCTTTTTGTGATGGAAACATTCACCATGCTATACAACCTCTCAAACAACCTTCTGATGTTGCCACATAATATGTCTTATTTAGAACAATATCAAACAACCTTCTGATGTTGCCACATAATATGTCTTATTTAGAACAATATCAAACAACCTTCTGATGTTGCCACATAATATGTCTTATTTAGAGCAATATCAAACAACCTTCTGATGTTGCCACATAATATGTCTTATTTAGAACAATATCAAACAACCTTCTGATGTTGCCACATAATGTCTTATTTAGAACCATATCAAACAACCTTCTGATGTTGCCACATAATATGTCTTATTTAGAACAATATCAAACAACCTTCTGATGTTGCCACATAATATGTCTTATTTAGAACCATATCAAACAACCTTCTGATGTTGCCACATAATATGTCTTATTTAGAGCAATATCAAACAACCTTCTGATGTTGCCACATAATATGTCTTATTTAGAACAATATCAAACAACCTTCTGATGTTGCCACATAATGTCTTATTTAGAACAATATCAAACAACCTTCTGATGTTGCCACATAATATGTCTTATTTAGAGCAATAACAAACCCCAAATGATGTATATTTCCCACGACAGCTAAACTGCGGGAGGCTTGCTTTGACCCGGGGAACGTTATGAATGGGACACGCCTCGGGAATGACTACAAGCTGGGCTCCACGGTGACGTTCAGCTGTGAGGCAGGATATCTATTACAAGGACACTCCACACTGACCTGTGTGATGGGAAACAGCAAGAGGCCTGAGTGGGACCGAGCCAGGCCCAGCTGTCAAGGTGAGGCAACAGACACACACACACACACACACACAGACACACACACACACACACACACACACACACACACACACACACACACACACACACACACACACACACACCCATTTTATATACTTTATTTGAATCCACCAATCAAATTGACAGAAAAAGGATCAGAACATTTCAAAGGACCCTGTTTGCACGGCACTCAAGGGTACAGAAAGCACCTCCTTCTCCGAACAGCCAGGCTGCCCACGACAGGCTGAAACGGAGCAGTACCTAGCCAATTGCTTTGCCCTACTTTTTATCAGGCCCTCAATCTGGAGTCCACGCACTGCACGCATGTGTACGTGGCCAAGACTGCCAAATATCAGAGCCAACAGCTTGCACCTCCAGCCGAGGCTGCCAAATATCAGAGCCAACAGCTTGCACCTCTACCCGAGGCTGTCCCAGCGTGCCACGAGGGTACTGGGTAGTTTCTCTGCAAAGGCCTGCTCCATGTAGCTGTCCAATGAGCAGCCCTCTTCCACATTGAGCACCTCCCCTCACAACAACATGAGCAGCCCCACTTCCACAATGAGCACCTCCTCTCACAACAACATGAGCAGCCCCACTTCCACAATGAGCACCTCCCCTCACAACAACATGAGCAGCCCCACTTCCACAATGAGCACCTCCCCCACAACAACATGAGCAGCCCCACTTCCACAATGAGCACCTCCCCTCACAACAACATGAGCAGCCCCTCTTCCACAATGAGCACCTCCCCCCTCAAAACTATTTGACACACAGGAATACACATCATCATCATCAACATCAAACCAGCTTTCTCTTACGCAGTAATATTAATGCATGTGTGGTTGTTGGTGAGACTACATCTCTCACCTCACTGGCTATCAGGTCAACCATGCAGTCATGTCTAGCAATGTACAAATCAGAACAGCAGACGTTCACAACATGGATAAAAACGGACTCCATTACGTTTGACTCGTGTAGAATACAACATGAGTCACGGTTGTCAGGGTAACAGAGTGCTACGTTATATTTGGTCGGTAGAACTTGCAGCGTTGCTTTAACGGTCAAGGTGAGAATGTCCTCGACTAATGGGACAGGGAATGAGTGGTCAATACAGTCCAGAGCAGTCCGTTTCCCTGGCTGAATGAGGCCACAGAGTGGTCTGTAGCTGGGAGACAGAGTGGTCAACACAGTCCAGAGCAGTCCGTTTCCCTGGCTGAATGAGTGGTCAACACAGTCCAGAGCAGTCTGTTTCCCTGGCTGAATGAGTGGTCAACACAGTCCAGAGCAGTCCGTTTCCCTGGCTGAATGAGTGGTCAACACAGTCCAGAGCAGTCCGTTTCCCGGGCTGAATGAGTGGTCAACACAGTCCAGAGCAGTCCGTTTCCCTGGCTGAATGAGTGGTCAACACAGTCCAGAGCAGTCCGTTTCCCTGGCTGAATGAGGCCACAGAGTGGTCTGTAGCTGGGAGACAGAGTGGTCAGTAGCTGGGAGACAGAGTGGTCAGTAGCTGGGAGACAGAGTGGTCTGTAGCTGGGAGACAGAGTGGTCAGTAGCTGGGAGACGGAGTGGTCAGTAGCTGGGAGACAGAGTGGTCTGTAGCTGGGAGACAGAGTGGTCAGTAGCTGGGAGACAGAGTGGTCTGTAGCTGGGAGACAGAGTGGTCTGTAGCTGGGAGACAGAGTGGTCAGTAGCTGGGAGACAGAGTGGTCAGTAGCTGGGAGACAGAGTGGTCTGTAGCTGGGAGACAGAGTGGTCAGTAGCTGGGAGACGGAGTGGTCAGTAGCTGGGAGACAGAGTGGTCAGTAGCTGGGAGACGGAGTGGTCTGTAGCTGGGAGACGGAGGGGTCAGTAGCTGGGAGAAAGATACCAAGTAGTGTTGTCCAGAATGTAGGATGAGATGTTCCAACACACACACACACACACACACACACACAGACACACACATACACACACCCACACACACTTTGAGTGGGACGGAGACAATCCCAGCTGTCAAGGTGAGGGAGTTGACGATCAAACGATGATCAATTTGTACTCTACAGTAACAGTGACTGATCAATATTTCGTTGTTTAAACTGAAGAGGACATTCGTCTGAATATACAGTCCTGATGAAGGTTGATTGTGTTGTAGGACGTGTGTGTGCGTGCGTGTACGTGTGTGTATGTGTGTGTGTGTGTGTGTGTGTGTGTGTACGTGCGTGTACGTGCATGTACATAGGGAATAGGGCCCTGGTCTAAAGTAGTGCACTACATAGGGAATAGGGCCCTGGTCTAAAGTAGTGCACTACATAGGGAATAGGGCCCTGGTCTAAAGTAGTGCACTACATGGGAATAGGGCCCTGGTCTAAAGTAGTGCACTACATAGGGAATAGGGCCCTGGTCTAAAGTAGTGCACTACATAGGGAATAGGGTGTAATTTGGGACTCAGACCCTCGACTCAATGTTATCCGGCGCTGACAGAGATGGCCGCCTCGCTTCGCGTTCTTAGGGAACTATTGGTAGAAATTGGTAGATGACTTGTTAGATATTACTGCAGGCTCGGAACTAGAAGCATAAGCATTTAGCTACACTCGCATTAACATCTGCTAACCATGTGTATGTGACAAATACAATTTGATTTGATTTAGTCTTGGCATGGTTCTCCTGTCTACAGCCTTCACATACTGTATGTCTCATGACATGGTTCTCCTGTCTACAGCCTTCTCATACTGTATGTCTCATGACATGGTTCTCCTCCCTACAGCCTTCACATACTGTATGTCTCATGGCATGGTTCTCCAGTCTACAGCCTTCTCATACTGTATGTCTCATG
>NW_024609191.1:20000-102500 GCF_018296145.1 Oncorhynchus tshawytscha | reverse complement strand
GTGGCTGTGTGAAGTTGCTGGATATTGGCGGGAACTGGAACACGACGTCATACACGTAGATCCAGAGCATCCCAAACATGCTCAATGGGTGACATGTCTGGTGAGTATGCAGGTCATGGAAAAACTGGGACATTTTCAGCTTCCAGGAATTGTGTGCAGATCCTTGCAATATGGGACCGTGCATTATCATGCTGAAACCTGAGGTGAGGGCTTATGCCTACCCATACCATAACCCTGTCCATACCATAACTCTACCCATACCATAACCCTGTCCATACCATAACCCTGTCCATACCATAACCCTAACCATACCATAACCCTGTCCATACCATAACTCTACCCATATCATAACCCTGTCCATACCATAACCCTGTCCATACCATAACTCTACCCATATCATAACCCTGTCCATACCATAACCCTGTCCATACCATAACCCTGTCCATACCATAACCCTGTCCATACCATAACCCTGTCCATACCATAACCCTGCCCATACCATAACCCTACCCATACCATAACCCTGTCCATACCATAACTCTACCCATATCATAACCCTGTCCAAACCATAACCCTGTCCATACCATAACCCTGTCCATACCATAACCCTGTCCATACCATAACCCTGTCCATACCATAACCCTGTCCATACCATAACCCTGTCCATACCATAACCCTGTCCATACCATAACACTCCCATACCATAACCCTGTCCATACCATAACCCTGTCCATTCCATAACCCTGCCCATACCATAACCCTACCCATACCATAACCCTGCCCATACCATAACCCTGCCCATACCATAACCCTACCATACCATAACCCTACCATACCATAACCCTACCATACCATAACCCGGTCCATACCATAACCCTGTCCATACCATAACCCTGTCCATACCATAACCCTCCCATACCATAACCCTAACCATAACCCTGCCCATACCATAACCCTGCCCATACCATAACCCTAACCATACCATAACCCTGCCCATACCATAACCCTGCCCATACCATAATCCTACCCATACCATAACCCTGCCCATACCATAACCCTGCCCATACCATAACCCTGTCCATACCATAACCCTGCCCATACCATAACCCTGTCCATACCATAACCCATACCATACCATAACCCTGTCCATATCATAACCCTGCCCATACCATACCATAACCCTAACCCTACCCATACCGTAACCCTACCCGACCCATACCATAACCCTACCACCACCCCATGGGGCACTCTGCTCACAACATTGACATCAGCAAACCGCTCGCCAAGACATCACCATACACGCTGTCTGCCATCTGCCTGGTACAGTTAAAACTGGGATTCATCTGTGAAGAGCACACTTCTCCACCGTACCAGTGGCCATCGAAGTTGAGCATTTGCCCACTGAAGTCGGTTACGACGCCAAGCTGCAGTCAGGTCAAGACCTTGGTGAGGACGACGAGCCTGCAGATGAGCTTCCCTGAGACGTTTTCTGACAGTTTGTGCAGATCATCGGTTGTGCAAACCAACAGTTTCATCAGCTGTCCGGGTGGCTGGTCTCAGATGATCCCTCAGGTGAAGAAGCCGAATGTGGAGGCCCTGGGTTGGCGTGGTTACACGTGGTCTGTGGTTGTGAGGCCGGTTGGAAGTACTGCCAAATTCTCTAAAATGATGTTGGAGGCGGCTTATGGTAGATAAATGATCATTCAATTCTCTGGCAACACCTCTGGTGGACATTCCTGCAGTCAGCATGCCAATTGCACGCTCCCTCAAAACTTGAGACATCTGTGGCAGTGTGTTTTGTGACAAAACTCCACATTTTAGAATGGCCTTTTATTGTCCCCAGCACAAGGTACACCTGTGTAATGATTATTCGGTTTAATCAGCTTCATGACATGCCACACCGGTCAGTTGGATGGATTATTTTGGCAAAGGAGAAATGCTCACTAACAGGGCTCACTAAATGCTCACTAACAGGGCTCACTAAATGCTCACTAACAGGGCTCACTAAATGCTCACTAACAGGGCTCACTAAATGCTCACTAGCAGGGCTCACTAAATGCTCACTAGCAGGGCTCACTAAATGCTCACTAGCAGGGCTCACTAAATGCTCACTAAAAATGCTCACTAGCAGGGCTCACTAAATGCTCACCAGCAGGGCTCACTAAATGCTCACTAACAGGGCTCACTAAATGCTCACTAGCAGGGCTCACTAAATGCTCACTAGCAGGGCTCACTAAATGCTCACTAACAGGGCTCACTAAATGCTCACTAGCAGGGCTCACTAAATGCTCACTAGCAGGGCTCACTAAATGCTCACTAACAGGGCTCACTAAATGCTCACTAGCAGGGCTCACTAAATGCTCACTAACAGGGCTCACTAAATGCTCACTAACAGGGCTCACTAAATGCTCACTAACAGGGCTCACTAAATGCTCACTAACAGGGCTCACTAAATGCTCACTAACAGGGCTCACTAAATGCTCACTAACAGGGCTCACTAAATGCTCACTAACAGGGCTCACTAAATGCTCACTAACAGGGCTCACTAAATGCTCACTAACAGGGCTCACTAAATGCTCACTAACAGGGCTCACTAAATGCTCACTAGGGCTCACTAAATGCTCACTAACAGGGCTCACTAAATGCTCACTAACAGGGCTCACTAAATGCTCACTAACAGGGCTCACTAAATGCTCACTAACAGGGCTCACTAAATGCTCACTAACAGGGCTCACTAAATGCTCACTAACAGGGCTCACTAAATGCTCACTAACAGGGCTCACTAAATGCTCACTAACAGGGCTCACTAAATGCTCATGCTCACTAAATGCAGGGCTCACTAAATGCTCACTAACAGGGGCTCACTAAATGCTCACTAACAGGGCTCACTAAATGCTCACTAACAGGGCTCACTAAATGCTCACTAAATTGTGAACAAATTGGTGAAATATTTTTATGAGAAATACGTTTTTTTTGTGCACATGGAACATTTGAGTATGTTTTATTTCAGCTCATGAAACATGGGACCAACACTTTGCATGTTGTGTTTCTATTTTAGTTCAGTGTGTATCTCGATCCTAAATCTCAATCTAGATCTCAAATCTAATCCCAATCTTAATCTGTTCATGTGTATCCCAAATCTAGATCCCAAATCCCAAATCTTAATCCCAATCTTAATCTGTTCATGGTCTGTTGCTGTCCTAAAAATAAAAATCCCTCCCTCCCTCCCTCCCTCCCTCCCTCCCTCCCTCCCTCCCTCCCTCCCTCCCTCCCTCCCTCCCTCCCTCCCTCCCTCCCTCCCTCCCCCCTCTCCCTCCCTCCCTCCTCCCTCACTCCCTCCCTCCCGCCCTCCCTCCCCCCCCCTCCTCCTCCCTCCCTCTCCCCCCTTAAAAATCCTCCCTCCCTCCTCCCTCCCCCTCCCTCCCTCCCCCCTCCCTCCCTCCTCCCTCCCTCCCTCTCCCCCTTCCTCCCTCCCTCCCTCTCCCTCCCTCCCTCTTCCTCTTCCTCCCTTTCCCCCTTTCCCTCCCTCCCTCCCTTTCCCTCTTCCTCCCTCCCTTTCCCTCTTCCTCCCTCCCTTTCCCTCTTCCCCCCTCCCTTTCCCTCTTCCTCCCTCCCTTTCCCTCTTCCTCCCTCCCTCTCCCTCTTCCTCCCTCCCTCTCCCTCTTCCTTTTCCTCCCTCCCTCCCCCTCTCCCCCTCCCTCCCTCTCCCTCTTCCTCCCTCCCTCCCTCCCCCCTCTCCCCCTTCCTCCCTCCCGCCCTCCCTCCCTCTCCTCTTCCTCCCTCCCTACCTCTCCCTCCCTCTTCCTCCCTCTCCCTCTTCCTCCCTCCCTACCTCTCCCTCTTTCCTCCCTCCCTACCTCTCCCTCCCTCTTCCTCCCTCCCTCCCTCCCTCCCTCTCCCTCTCTTTCTAAACGTCCTATATGTTTTCCTGTAATATCTCATTATGTTGTAGACTGTTAGTCAGCGTGATTTTTCCTCTGCTTCCCCCTGTGCAGCTGTGGCAGCAGGAAATACTGTTTGCTGATTCCTGTTTCTGCTGCGTAGCTGCATGTATTTCCCCCAGGTAGTGTAACCTGGGAGTCATATTGACATGTTGGTGTTTTCACAGCGCCGTGCGGAGGCCGCTCGACAGGGTCAGAGGGGACCGTCCTGTCCCCAAATTACCCCCGTAATTATACCCAGAGTCTGACCTGCGTCTACCACATCTTTGTCCCCGGGGACTTTGGTAAGTGCTCTCTCTCTGGTTTAATTCTGCTCTTTCTCTCTCTCTCTCTCTCTCTCTCTCTCTCTCTCTCTCTCTCTCTCTCTCTCTCTCTCTCTCTCTCTCTCTCTCTCTCTCTCTCATCTCTCTCTCCCCTCTCTCTCTTTATCTCTCTCTCCCCTCTCGGTCTCTCTCTCTCTCTCTCTCCTCTCTCTCTCTCTCTCTTTCTCTCTCCCTCTCTCTCTCTGTCTCTCTCTCTCTCTCTCTCTCTCTCCAGTTTGTGCTGCTGTCTCATAATGTCCCATAGACCATGGTTGCTGTTGTTCAGCTGCTATAGGTAATGTAGTGAACTGCAACAGAACAGTGCGGTGTTTCTACAGTATATGTGTCTCTACTAAGGAAGTAGGAGGCATTCTGGTTTACCACAAGATCATAGTTAAACTCCAGTCTCTCTGACACCACCTCACATCTACCTCTGTCTCCAGTCCAGTCTCTGACACCACCTCCCCAAGATCATAGTTATAATACACTGGACTGGAGTTTCTATCCTCTTGGTAATGTGAGGTCCCAGTCTCACTGGACTGGAGTTTAACTATGATCTTGGTAATGTGAGGTGGTGTCAGTAGTTATAATACACTGGACTGGAGTTTAACTATGATCTTGGTAATGTGAGGTGGTGTCAGTAGTTATAATACACTGGACTGGAGTTTAACTATGATCTTGGTAATGTGAGGTGGTGTCAGTAGTTATAATACACTGGACTGGAGTTTAACTATGATCTTGGTAATGTGAGGTGGTGTCAGTAGTTATAATACACTGGACTGGAGTTGAACTATGATCTTGGTAATGTGAGGTGGTGTCAGTAGTTATAATACACTGGACTGGAGTTTAACTATGATCTTGGTAATGTGAGGTCTGTCAGTAGTTATAATACACTGGACTGGAGTTGAACTATGATCTTGGTAATGTGAGGTGGTGTCAGTCTTATAATACACTGGACTGGAGTTTAACTATGATCTTGGTAATGTGAGGTGGTGTCAGTAGTTATAATACACTGGACTGGAGTTTAACTATGATCTTGGTAATGTGAGGAGCTGGTGTCAGTAGTTATAATACACTGGACTGGAGTTTAACTATGATCTTGGTAATGTGAGGTGGTGTCAGTAGTTATAATACACTGGACTGGAGTTTAACTATGATCTTGGTAATGTGAGGTGGTGTCAACTGGACTGGAGTTGAACTAGATCTTGGTAGTGTGAGGTGGTGTCAGTAGTTATAATACACTGGACTGGAGTTTAACTATGATCTTGGTAATGTGTGGTGTCAGTAGTTATAATACACTGGACTGGAGTTTAACTATGATCTTGGTAATGTGAGGTGGTGTCAGTAGTTATAATACACTGGACTGGAGTTTAACATGATCTTGGTAATGTAAACTCCAGTAGTTATATTACACTGGACTGGAGTTTAACTATGATCTTGGTAATGTGAGGTGGTGTCAGTAGTTATAATACACTGGACTGGAGTTTAACTATGATCTTGGTAATGTGAGGTGGTGTCAGTAGTTATAATACACTGGACTGGAGTTTAACTATGATCTTGGTAATGTGAGGTGGTGTCAGTAGTTATAATACACTGGACTGGAGTTTAACTATGATCTTGGTAAGATCAGTAGTTATAACTCCAGTTTAACCTTGGTAGTGTAGTTATAACTACTGACTGGAGTTTAACTCATCTTGGTAATGTGAGATCAGTAGTTATAATACACTGGACTGGAGTTTAACAGATCTTGTATTATAACTCAGTGACACCACACTGGACTGGATTTACCAAGATCATAGTTAAACTCCAGTCCAGTGTTATTATAACTGGACTGACACCACTTCACATTACCAAGATCATAGTTAAACTCCAGTCCAGTGTATTATGGACTGGAGTTTAACTACTGACACCACCTCACATTACCAAGATCATAGTTAAACTCCAGTCCAGTGTATTATAACTACTGACACCACCTCACATTACCAAGATCATAGTTAAACTCCAGTCCAGTGTATTATAACTACTGACACCACCTCACATTACCAAGATCATTCAGGATCCGGACAGAAAGCCTTATCAGAACCCACGGTCTCCTATACATGTAGTGAACTATAGCTACATTTTCAGCAACAAAATGGTGGTTCTACGTCGGGCTTTACTAACGAGGTGGAGGAAGTTGTGTCTCGGGAGAAACAGAAGCTGTGATTATAACTGACCTCACATTTTTACCGACTCAGAGAACATTTGGATATTCAGGATAAAGTCAAACAAAAAACAAAACCCACAACGGGTCAAGTGAAGGGTCAAACACAAACTGGTAACTACTAATGAGGTGGAGGAAGAGTCTCAGGAGAAACACAATAGTTATCCCTTCGCCAGCTACAGTACTGTGAGATGTCGGCTCACTGACCGCAGGTTACCGACCTAGAGACGATTTGGTCAATCAGGATGAGGACAGAAAAACATTATTTAGAAACCGTGGTGATTACGATCTCCTCCATGTTAACAACATCAGGATGAGGCCAGAAAAACATTATTTAGAAACCGTGGTGATTACGATCTCCTCCATGTTAACAACATCAGGATGAGGACAGAAAAACATTATTTAGAAACCGGACTGTGTCTCAGAGAACAACAGGGCTGGTTTTACTAATAAGACAGAGGGACTGTGTCTCAGAGAACAACAGGGCTGGTTTTACTAATAAGACAGAGGGACTGTGTCTCAGAACAACAGGGCTGGTTTTACTAATAAGACAGAGGGGCTGTGTCTCAGAGAACAACAGGGCTGGGTTTACTAATAAGACAAAGGGACGATGTCTCAGAACAACATGGATGGTTTTACTAATAAGACAGAGGGACTGTGTTTCAGAAGAACAGGGCTGGTTTTTACTAATAAGACAGAGGGACTGTGTCTCAGAACAACAGGGATGGTTTTACTAATAAGACAGGGGGACTGTGTCTCAGAACAACAGGGCTGGTTTTACTAATAAGACAGAGGGACGATGTCTCAGAACAACAGGGCTGGTTTAACTAATAAGACAGAGGGGCTGTGTCTCAGAGAACAACAGGGCTGGCTTTACTAATAAGACAGAGGGACTGTGTCTCAGAAGAACAGGGCTGGTTTTACTAATAAGACAGAGGGACGATGTCTCAGAACAACAGGGCTGGTTTTTACTAATAAGACAGAGGAACTGTGTCTCAGAAGAACAGGGCTGGTTTTTACTAATAAGACAGAGGGACTGTGTCTCAGAGAACAACAGGGCTGGTTTTACTGATAAGACAGAGAGGGACTGTGTCTCAGAGAACAACAGGGCTGGTTTTACTAATAAGACAGGGGGACTGTGTCTCAGAACAACATGGCTGGTTTTACTAATAAGACAGGGGGACTGTGTATCAGAACAACAGGGCTGGTTTTACTAATAAGACAGAGGAACTGTGTCTCAGAACAACAGGGCTGGTTTTTACTAATAAGACAGAGGACTGTGTCTCAGAAGAACAGGGCTGGTTTTTACTAATAAGACAGAGGGACTGTGTCTCAGAGAACAACAGGGCTGGTTTTACTAATAAGACAGAGGGACTGTGTCTCAGAGAACAACATGGCTGGTTTGACTAATAAGACAGAGGGACTGTGTCTCAGAGAACAACAGGGCTGGTTTTACTAATAAGACAGAGGGACGATGTCCTCAGAACAACAGGGCTGGTCCTCAATGGACATGGTATTCCATGGACTTCCTGTTACCCAAAATGCAACACCATAGTACATCGTTAACTATCTTACAAACTTCTCCTCAATGGACGTGATCTTCCATTTTATTTTATTTCTGCCTTATTATCAATCCCTCTCACTAAGTGGCCCTGAATTGATGAGATGATTGAAGTTATCTCCTCTTATCGAGCCAGGGGGACATTTCCTAAAGAACTCCATGATTGTTACCCATGCTTGAATTAATGTCCGGGTTTGACAAGCTGTCTTGACAGTTAGGATTATTTTGTTGCCATCTTCCACTACTCAGGGAGTCAGACACCCCCGTGTGTCCTAATTGCCACCCCAAGCCCCCTTCCAACATAGTGCACTACTTCTGATAAGGGTCCATTAGGGTGCCATTTGAGAAGCTGCCTTCCACATGGTTTTTAAATGAACACTCGACATGCCGACATGTGTTCATGGCTGCTGCTGACTAGACTGCTCAGAATGCTGACAAATGGCTGAATGGAGCATGAGGCTCTAGGGAGACCTGTGACAATATATCATATCCCTTTACAACAACACCCATGGACTATGTGTGCTGTCTGCTTCTTAAAATGGCAAACAATTCTGTATTTAGTGCACTATGAAGGGCATAGGGTACCTTTTAGGACTCATGACGGTAGTATACATCTGTGGCAGATGACCTCCCTGATGTGTCTTGGCCAAACAGACACTTGAAGTCAAGGGGTCACATCCCGAATTTAACCCTATTCCGTATTTAGTGAACTACTTTTGACCAGAAGGGCCCTGGTTGAAAGGAGTGCATTTTAAATAGGAATAAGGGTAGCATTTGGGTCTGTGTCCTCGGTCGGGATGTATTGGTCTCAGCTGGGCTGGCAGAGGAAGGTCAGGCTAAAAAATCACCTCATAAATTCAGGGCCACTCAGAGGGGGTTGATAACAAGTACATTTAGAAATTGTTGCTGTTATTGCTGCTGGTGTTTCTGTTGTTGGTGCTGTTGTTGTTGCTGTTTTTGTTGTTGTTGTTTTGGTTCTGTTGTTGTTGCTGTTTTTGTTGTTGCTGTTGTTGTTGCTGTTGGTGCTGTTGTAGTTGTTGCTGTTGTTGTTGCTGTTGTTGTTGTTGTTGTGTTGCTGTTGTCATTGTTGTTGTTGTTAGTGCTGTTGTTGCTGTTGTTGTTGTTGGTGGTGTTATTGGTGTTGCTGTTGTTGTTGTTGTTGCTGTTGTTGCTGTTGTTGTTGCTGTTGTTGTTGTTGTTGTTGCTATTGTTGTTGCTGTTGTTGTTGCTGTTGTTGTTGCTGTTGTTGGTGTTGTTGTTGGTGTTGTTGGGTGTTGTTGGTGCTGTTGTTGTTGTTGTTGCTGTTGTTGTTGTTGTTGCTGTTGTTGCTGTTGTTGTTGGTGCTGTTGTTGTTGTTGGTGGTGTTATTGGTGCTGTTGTTGCTGTTGTTGTTGTTGTTGTTGGTGCTGTTGTTGTTGTTGGTGGTGGTTGTTGGTGCTGTTGCTGTTGTTGCTGTTGTTGGTGGTGTTGTTGGTGCTGTTGTTGTTGTTGTTGTTGTTGCTGTTGTTTGTTGCTGTTGCTGTGTTGCTGTTGTTGTTGTTGTTGCTGTGTGTTGTTGCTGTTGTTGCTGTTGTTGTTGCTGTTGTTGTTGCTGTTGTTGTTGCTGTTGTTGTTGTTGTTGTGGTGTTATTGGTGTTGTTGTTGTTTGTTGTTGTTGTTGTTGTTGTTGTTGTGCTGTTGTTGTTGCTGTTGTTGTTGTTGCTGTTGTTATTGCTGTTGTTGTTATTGTGTTGCTTCTTGTTGTTGTTGATTTTGTTAGCCAACAGAAACAGAGTAAACAGCCCGACAGACAATAACACACGTATGCTGGTATTTAATGTTGTTGCTGCTGTTAGCCATTTGAATTGTATTTGTCTAATAGGATCCATAGAAAAACACACACACTGCCAGCCAATGTTCTTATGCTAATGTCATTGATGGTGTTTGCATGACAGAAAGCAGGGCGAGTCTTTGATGGCTAATGGTTTTCAGCCATGCTGCTAATGTGCTCTCTACAGTAGATACAGGAGAGGCACCCTATTACGTATATAGTGCACTACTTTTACATATATGGGCTCAGGTCAAAAGCAGTGCACTATACAGGGAATAGGGTGCCATTTGGTATGTATCCTGTGTATAACACTACTGACAGACTGATGCACTGTAAATGCTATTATAACACTACTGACAGACTGATGCACTGTACATGCTATTATAACACTACTGACAGACTGATGGACTGTACATGCTATTATACTATTATATAACATTACTGACAGTCTGATGCTGTACATGCTATTATAACACTACTGACAGATTGATGGACTGTACATGCTATTATAACACTACTGACAGACTGATGGACTGTACATGCTATTATAACACTACTGACAGACTGATGGACTGTACATGCTATTATAACACTACTGACAGACTGATGCACTGTACATGCTATTATAACACTACTGACAGACTGATGCACTGTAAATGCTATTATAACACTACTGACAGACTGATGCACTGTACATGCTATTATAACACTACTGACAGACTGCACTGTAAATGCTATTATAACACTACTGACAGACTGATGGACTGTACACGCTATTATAACACTACTGACAGACTGATGGACTGTACATGCTATTATAACACTACTGACAGACTGATGGACTGTACATGCTATTATACTATTATATAACATTACTGACAGTCTGATGCTGTACATGCTATTATAACACTACTGACAGATTGATGGACTGTACATGCTATTATAACACTACTGACAGACTGATGGACTGTACATGCTATTATAACACTACTGACAGATTGATGGACTGTACATGCTATTATAACACTACTGACAGACTGATGGACTGTACATGCTATTATACTATTATAACACTACTAACAGTCTGATGGACTGTACATGCTGTTATAACACTACTGACAGACTGATGGACTGTACATGCTATTATAACACTACTGACAGACTGATGGACTGTACATGCTATTATATTATTATAACACTACATACAGATTGATGGACTGTACATGCTATTATAACACTACTGACAGACTGATGGACTGTACATGCTATTATAACACTACTGACAGACTGATGGACTGTACATGCTATTATAACACTACTGACAGACTGATGCACTGTACATGCTATTATAACACTACTGACAGACTGATGGACTGTACATGCTATTATAACACTACTGACAGACTGATGGACTGTACATGCTATTATACTATTATAACACTACTGACAGACTGATGGACTGTATATGCTATTATAACATTACTGACAGTCTGATGCTGTACATGCTATTATGCTACTATAACACTACTGACTGACTGATGCTGCACATGCTGTTATATTGGTATGGTGCAGTCAGTACTTCACCCAGTGTCAAAATATAGTGTGCTACTTTTGATCTGGGCCCATAGGGCTCTGGCCAATTTAGTGCACTACTTTTGATCTGGGCCCATAGGGTTCTGGCCAATTTAGTGCACTACTTTTGATCTGTTCCCATAGGGCTCTGGCCAATTTAGTGCACTATAAAGGGAATAGGGTGTCATTTGGGACACAGACTGTTTGGAGTTGAGTTATTATGTCATGTCCATACTAGAGACATTAGTTATAACATTAGGAGTGTCTATATTCTGTCATGTCCATACTAGAGACATTAGTTATAACATTAGAAGGATACTCTATTCTGTCATGTCCATACTAGAGACATTAGTTATAACATTAGGAGTGTCTATATTCTGTCATGTCCATACTAGAGACATTTGTTATAACATTAGGAGTGTCTATATTCTGTCATGTCCATACTAGAGACATTAGTTATAATATTAGAAGGAGACTCTATATTCTGTCATGTCCATACTAGAGACATTAGTTATAACATTAGAGTGTCTATATTCTGTCCTGTCCATACTAGAGACATTAGTTATAACATTAGAGTGTCTATATTCTGTCCTGTCCATGTCCATACTAGAGACATTAGTTATAACATTAGAGTGTCTATATTCTGTCATGTCCATACTAGAGACATTAGTTATAACATTAGGAGACTCTATATTCTGTCATGTCCATACTAGAGACATTAGTTATAACATTAGGAGTGTCTATATTCTGTCATGTCCATACTAGAGACATTAGTTATAACATTAGGAGTGTCTATATTCTGTCCTGTCCATACTAGAGACATTAGTTATAATATTAGGAGTGTCTATATTCTGTCATGTCCATACTAGAGACATTAGTTATAACATTAGAAGGAGACTCTATATTCTGTCATGTCCATACTAGAGACATTAGTTATAACATTAGGAGTGTCTATATTCTGTCATGTCCATACTAGAGACATTAGTTATAACATTAGGAGTGTCTATATTCTGTCATGTCCATACTAGAGACATTAGTTATAACATTAGAAGGAGACTCTATATTCTGTCATGTCCATACTAGAGACATTAGTTATAACATTAGAGTGTCTATATTCTGTCATGTCCATACTAGAGACATTAGTTATAACATTAGGAGTGTCTATATTCTGTCATGTCCATACTAGAGACATTAGTTATAACATTAGGAGTGTCTATATTCTGTCATGTCCATACTAGAGACATTAGTTATAACATTAGGAGACTCTATATTCTGTCATGTCCATACTAGAGACATTAGTTATAACATTAGGAGACTCTATATTCTGTCATGTCCATACAAGAGACATTAGTTATAACATTAGGAGACTCTATATTCTGTCATGTCCATACTAGAGACATTAGTTATAACATTAGGAGACTCTATATTCTGTCATGTCCATACTAGAGACATTAGTTATAACATTAGGAGACTCTATATTCTGTCATGTCCATACTAGAGACATTAGTTATAACATTAGGAGACTCTATATTCTGTCATGTCCATACTAGAGACATTAGTTATAACATTAGGAGTGTCTATATTCTGTCATGTCCATACTAGAGACATTAGTTATAACATTAGAAGGAGTTTATTTACTCAATACCATCCATCCACAGCCAACCATGCTCACATGCGTGCAGTACTTTGCATTTTTTCATTTATTTTGAATATCATTACAGTACAGCTCACGTCTCTGTTTGTCCTTTTATCTTTAATTATTCTGTCAAAAATTATGTTTACTGTCATATTTCAAAACAATAGCCTTTCTGCTTTTTATAAGAGATTAATTATCCACGGTAGGCAAACCTAAGCCTTGGGCTTCCTCAGTCCCATAAACATGGAGACATACTGCCTGGGCTCTCTGGGGTCTCACTGTTCCTTTACAAGGAAAAAAGTTTGTTAACTAACTTTTGTTTAGTTACAGAGTTCTAATAAAAATAGGAAACTCATTCTTATCTGGTCCAAGTGGCAAACATATTGTAACGGTTCTCTTGTGGTGAAGGAGAGTCGGACCAAAATGCAGCGTGTAGATTGCGATCCATGTTTAATAAACAAACGTAAAAACACGAATCAATATTCAACACCACAAAACAAAGACCGTAAGACCGTAACGAAAACCGAAACAGCCCTATCTGGTGCAAACACAGAGACAGGAACAATCACCCACAAACACACAGTGAAACTCAGGCTACCTAAATATGGTTCCCAATCAGAGACAATGACTAACACCTGCCTCTGATTGAGAACCATATCAGGCCAGACATAGAAATAGACAAACTAGACATGAAACATAGAATGCCCACCCAGCTCACGTCCTGACCAACACTAAAACAAGGAAAACACACAGGAACGATGGTCAGAAGGTGAAACAGATGCTGTCTGCTGGAAGGGTTTTTATTTGTATTTTTTTATTGTTGTGGTAAAAGCCTGTCATGAAATGTTGTGTCGTCTACTTTCCCTCTGGGATGTTTATGGCTCTGTGATCTTGGGACGGCTTAGGTCACATTCTCCTCCCTCACAGTGGTCACATTCTCCTCCCTCACAGTGGTTACATTCTCCTCCCTCACAGTGGTTAATATTCTTCAATGTAAACGGCTTAGGTCACATTCTCCTCCCTCACAGTGGTTACATTCTCCTCCCTCACAGTGGTTACATTCTCCTCCCTCACAGTGGTTACATTCTCCTCCCTCACAGTGGTTACATTCTCCTCCCTCACAGTGGTTACATTCTCCTCCCTCACAGTGGTTACATTCTCCTCCCTCACAGTGGTTACATTCTCCTCCCTCACAGTGGTTACATTCTCCTCCCTCACAGTGGTTACATTCTCCTCCCTCACAGTGGTCACATTCTCCTCCCTCACAGTGGTTACATTCTCCTCCCTCACAGTGGTTACATTCTCCTCCCTCACAGTGGTTACATTCTCCTCCCTCACAGTGGTTACATTCTCCTCCCTCACAGTGGTTACATTCTCCTCCCTCACAGTGGTTACATTCTCCTCCCTCACAGTGGTTACATTCTCCTCCCTCACAGTGGTTACAATCTCCTCCCTCACAGTGGTTACATTCTCCTCCCTCACAGTGGTTACATTCTCCTCCCTCACAGTGGTTACATTCTCCTCCCTCACAGTGGTCACATTCTCCTCCCTCACAGTGGTCACATTCTCCTCCCTCACAGTGGTCACATTCTCCTCCCTCACAGTGGTCACATTCTCCTCCCTCACAGTGGTCACATTCTCCTCCCTCACAGTGGTTACATTCTCCTCCCTCACAGTGGTTACATTCTCCTCCCTCACAGTGGTTACATTCTCTCCTCACAGTGGTCACATTCTCCTCCCTCACAGTGGTTACATTCTCCTCCCTCACAGTGGTTACATTCTCCTCCTCACAGTGGTTACATTCTCCTCCCTCACAGTGGTTACATTCTCCTCCCTCACAGTGGTCACATTCTCCTCCCTCACAGTGGTTACATTCTCCTCCCTCACAGTGGTTAATATTCTTCAATGTAAACGGCTTAGGCCACATTCTCCTCCCTCACAGTGATTACATTCTCCTCCCTCACAGTGGTTACATTCTCCTCCCTCACAGTGGTTACATTCTCCTCCCTCACAGTGGTTACATTCTCCTCCCTCACAGTGGTTACATTCTCCTCCCTCACAGTGGTTACATTCTCCTCCCTCACAGTGGTTACATTCTCCTCCCTCACAGTGGTTACATTCTCCTCCCTCACAGTGGTTACATTCTCCTCCCTCACAGTGGTTACATTCTCCTCCCTCACAGTGGTCACATTCTCCTCCCTCACAGTGGTCACATTCTCCTCCCTCACAGTGGTCACATTCTCCTCCCTCACAGTGGTTACATTCTCCTCCCTCACAGTGGTTACATTCTCCTCCCTCACAGTGGTTACATTCTCCTCCCTCACAGTGGTCACATTCTCCTCCCTCACAGTGGTTACATTCTCCTCCCTCACAGTGGTTACATTCTCCTCCCTCACAGTGGTTACATTCTCCTCCCTCACAGTGGTTACATTCTCCTCCCCACAGTGGTTACATTCTCCTCCCTCACAGTGGTTACATTCTCCTCCCTCACAGTGGTTACATTCTCCTCCCTCACAGTGGTCACATTCTCCTCCCTCACAGTGGTTACATTCTCCTCCCTCACAGTGGTCACATTCTCCTCCCTCACAGTGGTCACATTCTCCTCCCTCACAGTGGTCACATTCTCCTCCCTCACAGTGGTTACATTCTCCTCCCTCACAGTGGTTACATTCTCCTCCCTCACAGTGGTTACATTCTCCTCCCTCACAGTGGTTACATTCTCCTCCCTCACAGTGGTTACATTCTCCTCCCTCACAGTGGTTACATTCTCCTCCCTCACAGTGGTTACATTCTCCTCCCTCACAGTGGTTACATTCTCCTCCCTCACAGTGGTTACATTCTCCTCCCTCACAGTGGTCACATTCTCCTCCCTCACAGTGGTTACATTCTCCTCCTCACAGTGGTCACATTCTCCTCCCTCACAGTGGTCACATTCTCCTCCCTCACAGTGGTTACATTCTCCTCCCTCACAGTGGTTACATTCTCCTCCCTCACAGTGGTTACATTCTCCTCCCTCACAGTGGTCACATTCTCCTCCCTCACAGTGGTCACATTCTCCTCCCTCACAGTGGTTACATTCTCCTCCCTCACAGTGGTTACATTCTCCTCCCTCACAGTGGTTACATTCTCCTCCCTCACAGTGGTTACATTCTCCTCCCTCACAGTGGTTACATTCTCCTCCCTCACAGTGGTTACATTCTCCTCCCTCACAGTGGTTACATTCTCCTCCCTCACAGTGGTTACATTCTCCTCCCTCACAGTGGTTACATTCTCCTCCCTCACAGTGGTTAATATTCTTCAATGTAAACGGCTTAGGCTCATTCTCCTCCCTCACAGTGATTACATTCTCCTCCCTCACAGTGGTTACATTCTCCTCCCTCACAGTGGTTACATTCTCCTCCCTCACAGTGGTTACATTCTCCTCCCTCACAGTGGTTACATTCTCCTCCCTCACAGTGGTTACATTCTCCTCCCTCACAGTGGTTACATTCTCCTCCCTCACAGTGGTTAATGTTCTTCAATGTAAAAATGGTGTTTAAAACTGGAAAAACATGAAAGAAACGCATTATAAATATGATCATCTCCTTTTTACTATTTACTGAGTCCTTGATCATCTCCTTTTTACGACTTTCATTAGGATACTGAGTCCTTGATCATCCCCTTTTTACTATTTACTGAGTCCTTGATCATCCCCTTTTTACTATTTACTGAGTCCTTGATCATCCCCTTTTTACTATTTACTGAGTCCTTGATCATCCCCTTTTTACTATTTACTGAGTCCTTGATCATCTCCTTTTTACGACTTTCATTAGGATCCCCAGTAGCTGTTGCAAAAGCAACAGAGGTCCACACAGAACATGAAACCCGACATGATACACAATGTTTAAAGACAAGAACAGCTCAATTACAGAACTACATATATATATTTATTTATTTTTGACAGAATGCACACGTAGCCTACATACCAACACACAGACTATCTAGGTCAAATAGGGAGAGACGTTGTGCCGTGAGGTGTTGCTTTATCACGTAGCCTACATACCAACACACAGACTATCTAGGTCAAATAGGGGAGAGACGTTGTGCCGTGAGGTGTTGCTTTATCATGTAGCCTACATACCAACACACAGACTATCTAGGTCAAATAGGGGAGAGACGTTGTGCCGTGAGGTGTTGCTTTATCATGTAGCCTACATACCAACACACAGACTATCTAGGTCAAATAGGGAGAGACGTTGTGCCGTGAGGTGTTGCTTTATCATGTAGCCTACATACCAACACACAGACTATCTAGGTCAAATAGGGAGAGACGTTATGCCGTGAGGTGTTGCTTTATCATGTAGCCTACATACCAACACACAGACTATCTAGGTCAAATAGGGGAGAGACGTTGTGCCGTGAGGTGTTGCTTTATCACGTAGCCTACATACCAACACACAGACTATCTAGGTCAAATAGGGGAGAGACGTTGTGCCGTGAGGTGTTTTGAAACCAGGTTCATTTGAGCAGTATGAGATGGAAGGGAGTTCCATGCAGTAATGTCTCTGTATAATACTGTACGCTTTCTTGAATTGGTTCTGGATTTGAGGAACTGTGAAAAGACCCCCGGTGGCACGTCTGGTGGGGTAAGTGTGTGTGTCAGAGATGTGGGTAGCTTGACGATGCAAACACTTTGGGATATTCCAACACGTTAATGTTTCTTATAAAAACAAGAAGTGACGCAGTCGGTCTCTCCTCAACTCTTAGCCAAGAGAGAGAGACTGGGCATGTATTTAGTATTTATAGTATAGTATTAATATCAGCCCTCTGATTACAATGAAGAGCAAGAGGTGCCTCTCTGTTCTGGACCAGATGCAGCGTAACTAGGTGTTTCCTTACAGCACTGGACCACACCACTGGACAGTAATTAAGACCAGACAAAACTAGAGCCTGCAGGACTTGGTGTCAAAGCAGAACATGTCTTTATTACAGACAGACCTCTTACGGACAGACCTCTTACGGGCAGACCTCTTACGGGCGGACCTCTTACGGACAGACCTCTTAAGGGCAGACCTCTTACGGGCAGACCTCTTACGGGCAGACCTCTTACGGACAGACCTCTTACGGGCAGACCTCTTACGGACAGACCTCTTACGGGCAGACCTCTTACGGGCAGACCTCTTACGGAGAGACCTCTTACGGACAGACCTCTTACGGGCAGACCTCTTACGGACAGACCTCTTACGGACAGACCTCTTACGGACAGACCTCTTACGGAGAGACCTCTCCCCATCTTTACAACCATTGAATATTAACTTTTTTTGAACAAGACATTTTACATTCTTAAGGTATCACCAAGTAATTTAGCCTCCTCAACTTGTTCGACAGCCACACCCTTCTATGACCGGATCCAGCCGAGGTCCAGAACTCAGGTTAATGATTTGTACCAAATACAAACTGTCACACGCTGTCCATAGTTTACTTTGTATATTTCTATGTTTTGGTTGGTCAGGGTGTGAGCTGAGTGGGCATTCTATGTTACATGTCTAGTTTGTCTATTTCTATGTCTGGCCTGATATGGTTCTCAATCAGAGGCAGGTGTTAGTCATTGTCTCTGATTGGGAATCATATTTAGGTAGCCTGGGTTTCACTGTGTGTTTGTGGGTGATTGTTCCTGTCTCTGTGTTTGCACCAGATAGGGCTGTTTGTGGGTGATTGTTCCTGTCTCTGTGTTTACACCAGATAGGGCTGTTTGTGGGTGATTGTTCCTGTCTCTGTGTTTGCACCAGATAGGACTGTTTGTGGGTGATTGTTCCTGTCTCTGTGTTTGCACCAGATAGGGCTGTTTGTGGGTGATTGTTCCTGTCTCTGTGTTTGCACCAGATAGGGCTGTTTGTGGGTGATTGTTCCTGTCTCTGTGTTTACACCAGATAGGGCTGTTTGTGGGTGATTGTTCCTGTCTCTGTGTTTTCCACCAGATAGGACTGTTTGTGGGTGATTGTTCCTGTCTCTGTGTTTGCACCAGATAGGGCTGTTTGTGGGTGATTGTTCCTGTCTCTGTGTTTACACCAGATAGGGCTGTTTGTGGGTGATTGTTCCTGTCTCTGTGTTTGCACCAGATAGGGCTGTTTCGGTTTTCACATTTCATTATTTTGTAGTTTCTTCATGTATAGTTTTTTTCCTTCATTAAAATATCATGAATCATCATCACGGTGCATTTTGGTCCGACTCTCCTTCACCACAAGAGAACCGTTACACAAACGCTCTTAGTTGTAGAGAGATTTTCAAGGACCAGTTTATTACTGACTAACCCGTTTCCAAAACAGACTGCAACTCTTTGTTAAGGGCGATTTCAGTGACTTCATTAGCTGTGGCTGCTGATGCGTAGACGGTTGAATCGTCAGCAATACTTTACCCACAAGGAGACTCCTTATGAAGATCTGAATCATTAAAATGACTGATTTTGATGTTCATCACCACAGCATCTTGCTATCTAAGCATCTGAAATGGGTGTGTTTTGTTTAACAGGTCAGCATACTGTATGTCTCTAAAACATCAGCAAAAACACATCCATAATGTCTTGTCAGAGCAATGGCCGATTGCAGTAATGCATCTGGGGCTGTAACAAGTTAAAAAAAGTAGCTAGCTACCTAGCTAGCGTAGCAAAGGGGGCGATTAAGGAAAGCCTAACCCTGGGGGTTTACTGTAGACTGTAGAGAGAGGGAGATGGTGTTGGGGTTTACTGTTGACTGGAGAGAGAGGGGGATGGTGTTGGGGTTTACTGTTGACTGGAGAGAGAGGGAGATGGTGTGGGGGTTTACTGTAGAGAGAGGGAGATGGTGTGGGGTTTACTGTTGACTGTAGAGAGAGGGAGATGGTGTTGGGGTTTACTGTTGACTGGAAGGAGAGGGAGATGGTGTTGGGGTTTACTGTTGACTGGAGAGAGAGGGAGATGGTGTTGGGGTTTACTGTTGACTGTAGAGAGAGGGAGATGGTTGGGGGTTTACTGTAGATAGAGGGAGATGGTGTTGGGGTTTACTGTAGAGAGAGGGAGATGGTGTGGGGTTTACTGTAGAGAGAGGGAGATGGTGTTGGGGTTTACTGGAGAGAGAGGGAGATGGTGTGGGGTTTACTGTTGACTGTAGAGAGAGGGAGATGGTTGGGGGTTTACTGTAGATAGAGGGAGATGGTGTTGCGGTTTACTGGAGAGAGAGGGAGATGGTGTGGGGTTTACTGTTGACTGGAGAGAGAGGGAGATGTTGTTGGGGTTTACTGTTGACTGGAGAGAGAGGGAGATGGTGTGGGGTTTACTGTAGATAGAGGGAGATGGTGTTGGGGTTTACTGTAGATAGAGGGAGACGTTGTTGGGTTTACTGTAGAGAGAGGGAGATGGTGTGGGGTTTACTGTAGATAGAGGGAGATGGTGTTGGGGTTTACTGTTGACTGTATAGAGAGGGAGATGGTGTTGAGGTTTACTGTAGATAGAGGAAGATGGTGTTGGGGTTTACTGTTCACTGTAGAGGGAGGGAGATGGTGTTGAGGTTTACTGTAGATAGAGGGAGATGGTGTTGGGGTTTACTGTTGACTGTAGAGAGAGGGAGATGGTGTTGAGGTTTACTGTAGATAGAGGAAGATGGTGTTGGGGTTTACTGTTGACTGTAGAGAGAGGGAGATGGTGTTGAGGTTTACTGTAGATAGAGGGAGATGGTGTTGGGGTTTACTGTTGACTGTAGAGAGAGGGAGATGGTGTTGAGGTTTACTGTAGATAGAGGGAGATGGTGTTGGGGTTTACTGTTGACTGTAGAGAGAGGGAGATGGTTTTGAGGTTTACTGTAGATAGAGGGTGATGGTGTTGGGGTTTACTGTTGACTGTAGAGAGAGGGAGATGGTGTTGGGGTTTACTGTAGATAGAGGGAGATGGTGTTGGGGTTTACTGTTGACTGTATAGAGAGGGAGATGGTGTTGAGGTTTACTGTAGATAGAGGGAGATGGTGTTGGGGTTTACTGTTGACTGTAGAGAGAGGGAGATGGTGTTGAGGTTTACTGTAGATAGAGGGAGATGGTGTTGGGGTTTACTGTTGACTGTTTAGAGAGGGAGATGGGGTTGAGGTTTACTGTAGATAGAGGGAGATGGTGTTGGGGTTTACTGTTGACTGTAGAGAGAGAGAGAGATGGTGTGGGGTTTACTGTTGACTGTAGAGAGAGGGAGATGGTGTTGGGGTTTACTGTTGACTGTAGAGAGAGGGAGATGGTGTTGGGGTTTACTGTTGACTGGAGAGAGAGGGAGATGGTGTTGGGGTTTACTGTTGACTGGAGAGAGAGGGAGATGGTGTTGGGGTTTACTGTTGACTGTAGAGAGAGGGAGATGGTTGGGGGTTTACTGTAGATAGAGGGAGATGGTGTTGGGGTTTACTGTAGAGAGAGGGAGATGGTGTGGGGGTTTACTGTAGAGAGAGGGAGATGGTGTTGGGGTTTACTGGAGAGAGAGGGAGATGGTCTGGGGTTTACTGTTGACTGTAGATAGAGGGAGATGGTTGGGGGTTTACTGTAGATAGAGGGAGATGGTGTTGGGGTTTACTGGAGAGAGAGGGAGATGATGTGGGGTTTACTGTTGACTGGAGAGAGAGGGAGATGGTGTGGGGTTTACTGTAGATAGAGGGAGATGGTGTTGGGGTTTACTGTAGATAGAGGGAGACGGTGTTGGGTTTACTGTAGAGAGAGGGAGATGGTGTGGGGTTTACTGTAGATAGAGGGAGATGGTGTTGGGGTTTACTGTTGACTGTAGAGGGAGGGAGATGGTGTTGAGGTTTACTGTAGATAGAGGGAGATGGTGTTGGGGTTTACTGTTGACTGTATAGAGAGGGAGATGGTGTTGAGGTTTACTGTAGAGAGAGGGAGATGGTGTTGGGGTTTACTGGAGAGAGAGGGAGATGGTCTGGGGTTTACTGTTGACTGTAGAGAGAGGGAGATGGTTGGGGGTTTACTGTAGATAGAGGGAGATGGTGTTGGGGTTTACTGGAGAGAGAGGAGATGGTGTGGGGTTTACTGTTGACTGGAGAGAGAGGGAGATGGTGTGGGGTTTACTGTAGATAGAGGGAGATGGTGTTGGGGTTTACTGTAGATAGAGGGAGACGGTGTTGGGTTTACTGTAGAGAGAGGGAGATGGTGTGGGGTTTACTGTAGATAGAGGGAGATGGTGTTGGGGTTTACTGTTGACTGTATAGAGAGGGAGATGGTGTTGAGGTTTACTGTAGAGAGAGGGAGATGGTGTTGGGGTTTACTGTTGACTGTAGAGAGAAGGAGATGGTGTTGAGGTTTACTGTAGATAGAGGGAGATGGTGTTGGGGTTTACTGTTGACTGTAGAGAGAGGGAGATGGTGTTGGGGTTTACTGTTGACTGTAGAGAGAGGGAGATTGTGTTGGGGTTTACTGTTGACTGGAGAGAGAGGAGATGGTGTTGAGGTTTACTGTAGAGAGAGGGAGATGGTGTGGGGTTTACTGTAGAGAGAGGGAGATGGTGTTGGGGTTTACTGGAGAGAGAGGGAGATGGTGTGGGATTTACTGTTGACTGTAGAGAGAGGGAGATGGTCGGGGGTTTACTGTAGATAGAGGGAGATGGTGTTGGGGTTTACTGTTGACTGTAGAGGGAGGGAGATGGTGTTGAGGTTTACTGTAGATAGAGGGAGATGGTGTTGGGGTTTACTGTTGACTGTATAGAGAGGGAGATGGTGTGGGGTTTACTGTAGATAGAGGGAGATGGTGTTGGGGTTTACTGTAGATAGAGGGAGACGGTGTTGGGTTTACTGTAGAGAGAGGAGATGGTGTGGGGTTTACTGTAGATAGAGGGAGATGGTGTTGGGGTTTACTGTTGACTGTAGAGGGAGGGAGATGGTGTTGAGGTTTACTGTAGATAGAGGGAGATGGTGTTGGGGTTTACTGTTGACTGTATAGAGAGGGAGATGGTGTTGAGGTTTACTGTAGATAGAGGGAGATGGTGTTGGGGTTTACTGTTGACTGTAGAGAGAGGGAGATGGTGTTGGGGTTTACTGTAGATAGAGGGAGATGGTGTTGGGGTTTACTGTTGACTGTATAGAGAGGGAGATGGTGTTGAGGTTTACTGTAGATAGAGGGAGATGGTGTTGGGGTTTACTGTTGACTGTAGAGAGAGGGAGATGGTGTTGAGGTTTACTGTAGATAGAGGGAGATGGTGTTGGGGTTTACTGTTGACTGTATAGAGAGGGAGATGGGTTGAGGTTTACTGTAGATAGAGGGAGATGGTGTTGGGGTTTACTGTTGACTGTAGAGAGAGGGAGATGGTGTGGGGTTTACTGTTGACTGTAGAGAGAGAGAGATGGTGTGGGGTTTACTGTTGACTGTAGAGAGAGGGAGATGGTGTTGGGGTTTACTGTAGAGAGAGGGAGATGGTGTGGGGTTTACTGTTGACTGTAGAGAGAGGGAGATGGTGTTGGGGTTTACTGTTGACTGGAGAGAGAGGGAGATGGTGTTGGGGTTTACTGTTGACTGGAGAGAGAGGGAGATGGTGTTGGGGTTTACTGTTGACTGTAGAGAGAGGGAGATGGTTGGGGGTTTACTGTAGATAGAGGTAGATGGTGTTGGGGTTTACTGTAGAGAGAGGGAGATGGTGTGGGGGTTTACTGTAGAGAGAGGGAGATGGTGTTGGGGTTTACTGGAGAGAGAGGGAGATGGTGTGGGATTTACTGTTGACTGTAGAGAGAGGAGATGGTTGGGGGTTTACTGTAGATAGAGGGAGATGGTGTTGGGGTTTACTGTTGACTGTAGAGGAGGGAGATGGTGTTGAGGTTTACTGTAGATAGAGGGAGATGGTGTTGTGGTTTACTGTTGACTGTAGAGAGAGGGAGATGGTGTTGAGGTTTACTGTAGATAGAGGGAGATGGTGTTGGGGTTTACTGTTGACTGTAGATAGAGGTAGATGGTGTTGAGGTTTACTGTAGATAGAGGGAGATGGTGTTGGGGTTTACTGTTGACTGTAGAGAGAGGGAGATGGTGTTGAGGTTTACTGTAGATAGAGGGAGATGGTGTTGGGGTTTACTGTTGACTGTAGAGAGAGGGAGATGGTGTTGGGGTTTACTGTAGATAGAGGGAGATGGTGTTGGGGTTTAATGTTGACTGTAGAGAGAGGGAGATGGTTTTGAGGTTTACTGTAGATAGAGGGTGATGGTGTTGGGGTTTACTGTTGACTGTAGAGAGAGGGAGATGGTGTTGGGGTTTACTGTAGATAGAGGGAGATGGTGTTGGGGTTTACTGTTGACTGTATAGAGAGGAGATGGTGTTGAGGTTTACTGTAGATAGAGGGAGATGGTGTTGGGGTTTACTGTTGACTGTAGAGAGAGGGAGATGGTGTTGAGGTTTACTGTAGATAGAGGGAGATGGTGTTGGGGTTTACTGTTGACTGTATAGAGAGGGAGATGGGGTTGAGGTTTACTGTAGATAGAGGGAGATGGTGTTGGGGTTTACTGTTGACTGTAGAGAGAGAGAGATGGTGTGGGGTTTACTGTTGACTGTAGAGAGAGGGAGATGGTGTTGGGGTTTACTGTTGACTGTAGAGAGAGGGAGATGGTGTTGGGGTTTACTGTTGACTGGAGAGAGAGGGAGATGGTGTTGGGGTTTACTGTTGACTGGAGAGAGAGGGAGATGGTGTTGGGGTTTACTGTTGACTGTAGAGAGAGGGAGATGGTTGGGGGTTTACTGGAGAGAGAGGGAGATGGTCTGGGGTTTACTGTTGACTGTAGAGAGAGGGAGATGGTTGGGGGTTTACTGTAGATAGAGGGAGATGGTGTTGGGGTTTACTGGAGAGAGAGGGAGATGGTGTGGGGTTTACTGTTGACTGGAGAGAGAGGGAGATGGTGTGGGGTTTACTGTAGATAGAGGGAGATGGTGTTGGGGTTTACTGTAGATAGAGGGAGACGGTGTTGGGTTTACTGTAGAGAGAGGGAGATGGTGTGGGGTTTACTGTAGATAGATGGAGATGGTGTTGGGGTTTACTGTTGACTGTAGAGAGAGGGAGATGGTGTTGAGGTTTACTGTAGATAGAGGGAGATGGTGTTGGGGTTTACTGTTGACTGTAGATAGAGGGAGATGGTGTTGAGGTTTACTGTAGAGAGAGGGAGATGGTGTTGGGGTTTACTGGAGAGAGAGGAGATGGTCTGGGGTTTACTGTTGACTGTAGAGAGGGGAGATGGTTGGGGGTTTACTGTAGATAGAGGGAGATGGTGTTGGGGTTTACTGGAGAGAGAGGGAGATGGTGTGGGGTTTACTGTTGACTGGAGAGAGGGGAGATGGTGTGGGGTTTACTGTAGATAGAGGGAGATGGTGTTGGGGTTTACTGTAGATAGAGGGAGACGGTGTTGGGTTTACTGTAGAGAGAGGGAGATGGTGTGGGGTTTACTGTAGATAGAGGGAGATGGTGTTGGGGTTTACTGTTGACTGTATAGAGAGGAGATGGTGTTGAGGTTTACTGTAGAGAGAGGGAGATGGTGTTGGGGTTTACTGTTGACTGTAGAGAGAAGGAGATGGTGTTGAGGTTTACTGTAGATAGAGGGAGATGGTGTTGGGGTTTACTGTTGACTGTAGAGAGAGGGAGATGGTGTTGGGGTTTACTGTTGACTGTAGAGAGAGGGAGATTGTGTTGGGGTTTACTGTTGACTGGAGAGAGAGGGAGATGGTGTTGAGGTTTACTGTAGAGAGAGGGAGATGGTGTGGGGGTTTACTGTAGAGAGAGGGAGATGGTGTTGGGGTTTACTGGAGAGAGAGGGAGATGGTGTGGGATTTACTGTTGACTGTAGAGAGAGGGAGATGGTCGGGGGTTTACTGTAGATAGAGGGAGATGGTGTTGGGGTTTACTGTTGACTGTAGAGGAGGGAGATGGTGTTGAGGTTTACTGTAGATAGAGGGAGATGGTGTTGGGGTTTACTGTTGACTGTATAGAGAGGGAGATGGTGTGGGGTTTACTGTAGATAGAGGGAGATGGTGTTGGGGTTTACTGTAGATAGAGGGAGACGGTGTTGGGTTTACTGTAGAGAGAGGAGATGGTGTGGGGTTTACTGTAGATAGAGGGAGATGGTGTTGGGGTTTACTGTTGACTGTAGAGGGAGGGAGATGGTGTTGAGGTTTACTGTAGATAGAGGAGATGGTGTTGGGGTTTACTGTTGACTGTATAGAGAGGGAGATGGTGTTGAGGTTTACTGTAGATAGAGGGAGATGGTGTTGGGGTTTACTGTTGACTGTAGAGAGAGGGAGATGGTGTTGGGGTTTACTGTAGATAGAGGGAGATGGTGTTGGGGTTTACTGTTGACTGTATAGAGAGGGAGATGGTGTTGAGGTTTACTGTAGATAGAGGGAGATGGTGTTGGGGTTTACTGTTGACTGTAGAGAGAGGGAGATGGTGTTGAGGTTTACTGTAGATAGAGGGAGATGGTGTTGGGGTTTACTGTTGACTGTATAGAGAGGGAGATGGGGTTGAGGTTTACTGTAGATAGAGGGAGATGGTGTTGGGGTTTACTGTTGACTGTAGAGAGAGAGAGATGGTGTGGGGTTTACTGTTGACTGTAGAGAGGGGAGATGGTGTTGGGGTTTACTGTTGACTGTAGAGAGAGGGAGATGGTGTTGGGGTTTACTGTTGACTGGAGAGAGAGGGAGATGGTGTTGGGGTTTACTGTTGACTGGAGAGAGGGAGATGGTGTTGGGGTTTACTGTTGACTGTAGAGAGAGGGAGATGGTTGGGGGTTTACTGTAGATAGAGGGAGATGGTGTTGGGGTTTACTGTAGAGAGAGGGAGATGGTGTGGGGGTTTACTGTAGAGAGAGGGAGATGGTGTTGGGGTTTACTGGAGAGAGAGGGAGATGGTCTGGGGTTTACTGTTGACTGTAGAGAGAGGGAGATGGTTGGGGGTTTACTGTAGATAGAGGGAGATGGTGTTGGGGTTTACTGGAGAGAGAGGGAGATGGTGTGGGGTTTACTGTTGACTGGAGAGAGAGGGAGATGGTGTGGGGTTTACTGTAGATAGAGGGAGATGGTGTTGGGGTTTACTGTAGATAGAGGGAGACGGTGTTGGGTTTACTGTAGAGAGAGGGAGATGGTGTGGGGTTTACTGTAGATAGATGGAGATGGTGTTGGGGTTTACTGTTGACTGTAGAGAGAGGGAGATGGTGTTGAGGTTTACTGTAGATAGAGGGAGATGGTGTTGGGGTTTACTGTTGACTGTAGATAGAGGGAGATGGTGTTGAGGTTTACTGTAGAGAGAGGGAGATGGTGTTGGGGTTTACTGGAGAGAGAGGGAGATGGTCTGGGGTTTACTGTTGACTGTAGAGAGAGGGAGATGGTTGGGGGTTTACTGTAGATAGAGGGAGATGGTGTTGGGGTTTACTGGAGAGAGAGGGAGATGGTGTGGGGTTTACTGTTGACTGGAGAGAGAGGGAGATGGTGTGGGGTTTACTGTAGATAGAGGGAGATGGTGTTGGGGTTTACTGTAGATAGAGGGAGACGGTGTTGGGTTTACTGTAGAGAGAGGGAGATGGTGTGGGGTTTACTGTAGATAGAGGGAGATGGTGTTGGGGTTTACTGTTGACTGTATAGAGAGGGAGATGGTGTTGAGGTTTACTGTAGAGAGAGGGAGATGGTGTTGGGGTTTACTGTTGACTGTAGAGAGAAGGAGATGGTGTTGAGGTTTACTGTAGATAGAGGGAGATGGTGTTGGGGTTTACTGTTGACTGTAGAGAGAGGGAGATGGTGTTGGGGTTTACTGTTGACTGTAGAGAGAGGAGATTGTGTTGGGGTTTACTGTTGACTGGAGAGAGAGGGAGATGGTGTTGAGGTTTACTGTAGAGAGAGGAAGATGGTGTTGGGGTTTACTGTTGACTGTAGAGAGAGGGAGATGGTGTTGGGGTTTACTGGAGAGAGAGGGAGATGGTGTGGGGTTTACTGTTGACTGTAGAGAGAGGGAGATGGTCGGGGGTTTACTGTAGATAGAGGGAGATGGTGTTGGGGTTTACTGTTGACTGTAGAGGGAGGGAGATGGTGTTGAGGTTTACTGTAGATAGAGGGAGATGGTGTTGGGGTTTACTGTTGACTGTATAGAGAGGGAGATGGTGTGGGGTTTACTGTAGATAGAGGGAGATGGTGTTGGGGTTTACTGTAGATAGAGGGAGACGTTGTTGGGTTTACTGTAGAGAGAGGGAGATGGTGTGGGGTTTACTGTAGATAGAGGGAGATGGTGTTGGGGTTTACTGTTGACTGTAGAGGGAGGGAGATGGTGTTGAGGTTTACTGTAGATAGAGGGAGATGGTGTTGGGGTTTACTGTTGACTGTATAGAGAGGGAGATGGTGTTGAGGTTTACTGTAGATAGAGGGAGATGGTGTTGGGGTTTACTGTTGACTGGAGAGAGAGGGAGATGGTGTTGGGGATTACTGTTGACTGGAGAGAGAGGGAGATGGTGTTGGGGTTTACTGTTGACTGTATAGAGAGGGAGATGGTGTTGAGGTTTACTGTAGATAGAGGGAGATGGTGTTGGGGTTTACTGTTGACTGTAGAGAGAGGGAGATGGTGTTGAGGTTTACTGTAGATAGAGGGAGATGGTGTTGGGGTTTACTGTTGACTGTATAGAGAGGGAGATGGGGTTGAGGTTTACTGTAGATAGAGGGAGATGGTGTTGGGGTTTACTGTTGACTGTATAGAGAGGGAGATGGGGTTGAGGTTTACTGTAGATAGAGGGAGATGGTGGGGGTTTACTGTTGACTGTAGAGAGAGGGAGATGGTGTGGGGGTTTACTGTTGACTGTAGAGAGAGATGGTGTTGGGGTTTACTGTAGATAGAGGGAGACGGTGTTGGGTTTACTGTAGAGAGAGGGAGATGGTGTGGGGTTTACTGTAGATAGAGGGAGATGGTGTTGGGGTTTACTGTTGACTGTATAGAGAGGGAGATGGTGTTGAGGTTTACTGTAGAGAGAGGGAGATGGTGTTGGGGTTTACTGTTGACTGTAGAGAGAAGGAGATGGTGTTGAGGTTTACTGTAGATAGAGGGAGATGGTGTTGGGGTTTACTGTTGACTGTAGAGAGAGGGAGATGGTGTTGGGGTTTACTGTTGACTGTAGAGAGAGGGAGATTGTGTTGGGGTTTACTGTTGACTGGAGAGAGAGGGAGATGGTGTTGAGGTTTACTGTAGAGAGAGGGAGATGGTGACTGTAGAGAGAGGAGATGGTGTTGGGGTTTACTGGAGAGAGAGGGAGATGGTGTGGGATTTACTGTTGACTGTAGAGAGGGGAGATGGTCGGGGGTTTACTGTAGATAGAGGGAGATGGTGTTGGGGTTTACTGTTGACTGTAGAGGAGGGAGATGGTGTTGAGGTTTACTGTAGATAGAGGGAGATGGTGTTGGGGTTTACTGTTGACTGTATAGAGAGGGAGATGGTGTGGGGTTTACTGTAGATAGAGGGAGATGGTGTACTGTAGATAGAGGGAGATGGTGTTGGTTTACTTTACTGTAGATAGAGGGAGATGGTGTTGGGGTTTACTGTTGACTGTACTGTAGTAGATAGAGGGAGATGGTGTTGGGGTTTACTGTTGACTGTATAGAGAGGGAGATGGTGTTGAGGTTTACTGTAGATAGAGGGAGATGGTGTTGGGGTTTACTGTTGACTGTAGAGAGAGGGAGATGGTGTTGGGGTTTACTGACTGTAGATAGAGGGAGATGGTGTTGGGTTACTGTTGACTGGGATAGAGGGAGATGGTGTTGGGGTTTACTGTTGACTGTAGAGAGAGGGAGATGGTGTTGAGGTTTACTGTAGATAGAGGGAGATGGTGTTGGGGTTTACTGTTGACTGTAGAGAGAGGGAGATGGTGTTGGGGTTTACTGTAGATAGAGGGAGATGGTGTTGGGGTTTACTGTTGACTGTAGAGAGAGGGAGATGGTGTTGAGGTTTACTGTAGATAGAGGGAGATGGTGTTGGGGTTTACTGTTGACTGTAGAGAGAGGGAGATGGTGTTGAGGTTTACTGTACTGTTGACTGTAGAGAGAGGGAGATGGTGTTGGGGTTTACTGTTGACTGTAGAGAGAGGGAGATGGTGTTGGGGTTTACTGTTGACTGTAGAGAGAGGGAGATGGTGTGGGGTTTACTGTTGACTGTAGAGAGAGGGAGATGGTGTTGGGTTTACTGTTGACTGTAGAGAGAGGGAGATGGTGTTGGGGTTTACTGTAGAGAGAGGGAGATGGTGTGGGGTTTACTGTTGACTGTAGAGAGAGGGAGATGGTGTTGGGGTTTACTGTTGACTGGAGAGAGAGGAGATGGTGTTGGGGTTTACTGTTGACTGTAGAGAGAGATGGTGTTGGATGGTTGGGGGTTTACTGTAGATAGAGGTAGATGGTGTTGGGGTTTACTGTAGAGAGAGGGAGATGGTGTGGGGTTTACTGTAGAGAGAGGGAGATGGTGTTGGGGTTTACTGGAGAGAGAGGGAGATGGTGTGGGACTGTTGACTGTAGAGAGAGGGAGATGGTTGGGGTTTACTGTAGATAGAGGGAGATGGTGTTGGGGTTTACTGTTGACTGTAGAGGGAGGGAGATGGTGTTGAGGTTTACTGTAGATAGAGGGAGATGGTGTTGGGGTTTACTGTTGACTGTAGAGAGAGGGAGATGGTGTTGAGGTTTACTGTAGATAGAGGGAGATGGTGTTGGGGTTTACTGTTGACTGTAGATAGAGGTAGATGGTGTTGAGGTTTACTGTAGATAGAGGGAGATGGTGTTGGGGTTTACTGTTGACTGTAGAGAGAGGGAGATGGTGTTGAGGTTTACTGTAGATAGAGGGAGATGGTGTTGGGGTTTACTGTTGACTGTAGAGAGAGGGAGATGGTGTTGGGGTTTACTGTAGATAGAGGGAGATGGTGTTGGGGTTTACTGTTGACTGTAGAGAGAGGGAGACGGTGTTGGGGTTTACTGTTGACTGTAGAGAGAGAGAGATGGTGTGGGGTTTACTGTTGACTGTAGAGAGAGGGAGATGGTGTTGGGGTTTACTGTTGACTGTAGAGAGAGGGAGATGGTGTTGGGGTTTACTGTTGACTGTAGAGAGAGGGAGATGGTTGGGGGTTTACTGTAGATAGGGGAGATGGTGTTGGGGTTTACTGTTGACTGTAGAGAGAGGGAGATGGTGTGGGGGTTTACTGTAGAGAGAGGGAGATGGTGTTGGGGTTTACTGGACTGAGAGAGGGGAGATGGTGTGGGGATTTACTGTTGACTGTAGAGAGAGGGAGATGGTGTGGGGGTTTACTGTAGATAGAGGGAGATGGTGTTGGGGTTTACTGTTGACTGTAGAGGGAGGGAGATGGTGTTGAGGTTTACTGTAGATAGAGGGAGATGGTGTTGGGGTTTACTGTTGACTGTATAGAGAGGGAGATGGTGTTGAGGTTTACTGTAGATAGATGGAGATGGTGTTGGGGTTTACTGTTGACTGTAGAGAGAGGGAGATGGTGTTGAGGTTTACTGTAGATAGAGGGAGATGGTGTTGGGGTTTACTGTTGACTGTAGATAGAGGGAGATGGTGTTGAGGTTTACTGTAGATAGAGGGAGATGGTGTTGGGGTTTACTGTTGACTGTAGAGAGAGGGAGATGGTGTTGAGGTTTACTGTAGATAGAGGGAGATGGTGTTGGGGTTTACTGTTGACTGTAGAGAGAGGGAGACGGTGTGGGGGTTTACTGTTGACTGAGAGAGATCGAGATGGTGTTGGGTTTACTGTTGACTGTATAGAGAGGGAGATGGTGTTGAGGTTTACTGTAGATAGAGGGAGATGGTGTTGGGGTTTACTGTTGACTGTAGAGAGAGGGAGATGGTGTTGGGGTTTACTGTTGACTGGAGAGAGAGGGAGATGGTGTTGAGGTTTACTGTAGATAGAGGGAGATGGTGTTGGGGTTTAGTGTTGACTGTAGAGAGAGGGAGATGGTGTTGGGGTTTACTGTTGACTGTAGAGAGAGGGAGATGGTGTTGAGGTTTACTGTAGATAGAGGGAGATGGTGTTGGGGTTTAGTGTTGACTGTAGAGAGAGGGAGATGGTGTTGGGGTTTACTGTTGACTGTAGAGCCTTCTGGTGTTGAGGTTTACTGTAGATAGAGGGAGATGGTGTTGGGGTTTACTGTTGACTGGAGAGAGGGAGATGGTTTGTGTAAGCCTGAAGCCTTCTGGTGCAATACTAGAGTATAACCTCCTTCCCTCCCTCCTTCGCTCGCTCCCTCCCATCCCCCCCCTTGCTCCCTCCCCTCCCTCGCTCCCCGCCTCCCTCCCTCTCTGCCTCCCCCCCTCCCTCCCCCCCTCCCTCGCTCCCTGCCTCCCACCCTCGCTCCCTCCCTCCCATCCTCCCTCCCTCCCTCTCTGCCTCCCACCCTCCCTCCCCCCCCCTCTCCTCCCTGCCTCCCACCCTCGCTCCCTCCCTCCCCATCCTCCCCCCCTCTGCCTCCCACCCTCCCTCCCCCATCCCATCCTCCCTCCCTCCCTCTCTGCCTCCCACCCTCCCTCCCCTCCCTCGCTCCCTGCCTCCCACCCTCGCTCCCTCCCTCCCATCCTCCCTCCTTCTCTGCCTCCCACCCTCCCTCCCCCCCTCGCTCCCTGCCTCCCACCCTCACTCCCTCCCTCCCTCCAATCACTAGAACCCTGATTGCTCCCTCCAGAGTCAATGAGAATCCTCAAAGCCAATAGAAGTCATGATCTCTGGGGATGGGATGCTGCAGTTGTTTTCAACTGAGGTGGAAAAGCATGATGGAGTATGAGTGGTGGGGTGAAAGGGTGTGTGTGTGTGTGTGTGTGTGTGTGTGTGTGTGTGTGTGTGTGTGTGTGTGGGGTGATTGTGGGACGATCAGAGAACGGGCAGTAATTTAGAGGGGACGGCTGAGAAGGAGCATTAACCAGTGTACCTGTGGTCATTGTGCGAGTTCACCACCACCTGACTCATAAAAGCTGGAGCTACAGCAGTCTACATACAGGGAGGCTCCACTTAGCTGAACTCTACATACAGGGAGGCTCCACTTAGCTGAACTCTACATACAGGGAGGCTCCACTTAGCTGAACTCTACATACAGGGAGGCTCCACTTAGCTGAACTCTATATACAGGGAGGCTCCACTTAGCTGAACTGTACATACAGGGAGGCTCCACTTAGCTGAACTGTACAGGAAGATGGCATTGTGTTGTATCCTACTGATAGATGGCATTGTGTTGTATCCTACTGATAGATGGCATTGTGTTGTATCCTACTGATAGATGGCATTGTGTTGTATCCTACTGATAGATGGCATTGTGTTGTATCCTACTGATAGATGGCATTGTGTTGTATCCTACTGATAGATGGCATTGTGTTGTATCCTACTGATAGATGGCATTGTGTTGTATCCTATGATAGATGGCATTGTGTTGTATCCTACTGATAGATGGCCTATGATAGATGGCATTGTGTTGTATCCTACTGATAGATGGCATTGTGTTGTATCCTACTGATAGATGGCATTGTGTTGTATCCTACTGATAGATGGCATTGTGTTGTATCCTACTGATAGATGGCATAGATGGCATTGTGTTGTATCCTACTGATAGATGGCATTGTGTTGTATCCTACTGATAGATGGCTACTGATAGATGGCATTGTGTTGTATCCTACTGATAGATGGCATTGTGTTGTATCCTACTGATAGATGGCATTGTGTTGTATCCTACTGATAGATGGCATTGTGTTGTATCCTACTGATAGATGGCATTGTGTTGTATCCTACTGATAGATAGGCATTGTGTTGTATCCTACTGATAGATGGCATTGTGTTGTATCCTACTGATAGATGGCATTGTGTTGTATCCTACATGATAGATAGATGGCATTGATGGGCATTGTTTGTATCCTACTGATAGATGGCATTGTGTTGTATCCTACTGATAGATGGCATTGTGTTGTATCCTACTGATAGATGACATTGTGTTGTATCCTACTGATAGATGGCATTGTGTTGTATCCTACTGATAGATGGCATTGTGTTGTATCCTACTGATAGATGAGATGGCATTGTGTTGTATCCTACTGATAGATGACATTGTGTTGTATCCTACTGATAGATAGATGGCATTGTTTGTATCCTCTGATAGATGGCATTGTGTTGTATCCTACTGATAGATGGTGTTGTATCACTGATAGATTGTGTTGTATCCTACTGATAGATGGCATTGTGTTGTATCCTACTGATAGATGGCATTGTGTTGTATCCTACTGATAGATGGCATTGTGTTGTATCCTACTGATAGATGACATTGTGTCGTATCCTACTGATAGATGGCATTGTGTTGTATCCTACTGATAGATGGCATTGTGTTGTATCCTACTGATAGATGGCATTGTGTTGTATCCTACTGATTGATAGGCATTGTGTTGTATCCTACTGATAGATGGCATTGTGTTGTATCCTACTGATAGATGGCATTGTGTTGTATCCTACTGATAGATGGCATTGTGTTATATCCTACTGATAGATGGCATTGTGTTGTATCCTACTGATAGATGGCATTGTGTTGTATCCTACTGATAGATGGCATTGTGTTGTATCCTACTGATAGATGGCATTGTGTTGTATCCTACTGATAGATGGCATTGTGTTGTATCCTACTGATAGATGGCATTGTGTTGTATCCTACTGATAGATGGCATTGTGTTGTATCCTACTGATAGATGGCATTGTGTTGTATCCTACTGATAGATGGCATTGTGTTGTATCCTACTGATAGATGGCATTGTGTTGTATCCTACTGATAGATGGCATTGTGTTGTATCCTACTGATAGATGGCATTGTGTTGTATCCTACTGATAGATGGCATTGTGTTGTATCCTACTGATAGATGGCATTGTGTTGTATCCTACTGATAGATGGCATTGTGTTGTATCCTACTGATAGATGGCATTGTGTTGTATCCTACTGATAGATGGCATTGTGTTGTATCCTACTGATAGATGGCATTGTGTTGTATCCTACTGATAGATGGCATTGTGTTGTATCCTACTGATAGATGGCATTGTGTTGTATCCTACTGATAGATGGCATTGTGTTGTATCCTACTGATAGATGGCATTGTGTTGTATCCTACTGATAGATGGCATTGTGTTGTATCCTACTGATAGATGGCATTGTGTTGTATCCTACTGATAGATGGCATTGTGTTGTATCCTACTGATAGATGGCATTGTGTTGTATCCTACTGATAGATGGCATTGTGTTGTATCCTACTGATAGATGGCATTGTGTTGTATCCTACTGATAGATGGCATTGTGTTGTATCCTACTGATAGATGACATTGTATTGTATCCTACTGATAGATGGCATTGTATAAACAGCATGTGACCACGCAGTCATCATTCTGCTCAGGAAGGAGACGTGTTCTGTCTCCTAGAGATGAACGTACTTTGTGTGAAAAGTGCAAATCAATCCCAGAACAACAACAAAAGACCTTGTGAAGATGCTGGAGGAAACAGGTACAAAAGTATCTATATCCACAGTAAAACGAGTCCTATATCGACAACCTGAAACACCCCTCAGTAAGGAAGAAGACACTGCTCCAAATACCGCCATAATAAAGCCAGACTACGGTTTGCTACTGCACATGGGTAAAAATATCTTACTTTTTGGAGAAATGTCCTCTGGTCTGAATTAAACAAAAATAGAACTGTTTGGCCATAATTACCATCATTATGTTTGGAAGGAAAAGGGGAGGCTTGCAAGTTGAAGAATCTCAACTGTGAAGCATTTTGCTGCAGAGGGACTGGTGCACTTCACTAGATGGCATCATGAGGGAGGAAGATTATGTGGATATATTGAAGCAACATCTCAAGACATCAGTCAGGAAGTTAAAGCTTGGTCGCAAATGGGTCTTCCAAATGGACAATGACCCCAAGTATACTTCCAAAGTTGTGGCAAAATGGCTTTAAGGACAACAAAGTCAAGGTATTGGAGTGGCCATCACAAAGCCCTGACTTCAATCCTATGGAAAATTTGTGGGCAGAACTGAAAAAGCATGTGTGAGCAAGGAGGCCTACAAACCTGACTCAGTTACACCAGCTCTGTCAGGAGGAATGGGCCAAAATTCACCCAATTTATTGTGGGAAGCTTGTGGAAGGCTACCCAAAACGTTTGACCCAAGTTAAGCAATATAAGGCAATACTACTAAATACTAATTGAGTGTATATAAACTTCTGACCAACTGGGAATGTGATGAAATAAATAAAAGCTGAAAAAAATCCTTCTCTCTCCTATTATTCTGACATTTCATATTCTTAAATTAAAGTGGCGATCCTAACTGACCTAAGACAGGGAATTTTTACTCGGATTGAATGTCAGGAATTGTGAAAAACTGAGATTAAATGTATTTGGCTAAGGTTCATGTAAACTTCCGACTTCAACTGTAGATGGGTTTAACTGACAACGTCACAAAAACGATGCTCACGCTTCCATGGGACAGAAGTCTGTGTGTCGTTGTGATTCTGGATGGCCAGATTGGGACAGATTGGGACAGAAGTCTACATGTTATTGTGATTCTGGATGGACAGATTGGGACAGATTGGGACAGAAGTCTATGTGTTGTTTTGATTCTGGATGGACAGATTGGGACAGATTGGGACAGAAGTCTGTGTGTTGTTGTGATTCTGGATGGACAGATTGGGACAGAAGTCTGTGTTGTTGTGATTCTGGATGGACAGATTGGGACAGAAGTCTGTGTGTTGTTGTGATTCTGGATGGACAGATTGGGACAGAAGTCTGTGTTTGTTGTGATTCTGGATGGCCAGATTGGGACAGAAGTCTATGTGTTGTTTTGATTCTGGATGGACCAGATTGGGACAGAAGTCTGTGTGTTGTTGTGATTCTGGATGGACAGATTGGGACAGATTGGGACAGAAGTCTGTGTTATTGTGATTCTGGATGGACAGATTGGGACAGATTGGGACAGATTGGATGGACAGATTGGGACAGAAGTCTACATGTTATTGTGATTCTGGATGGACAGATTGGGACAGAAGTCTGTGTGTTGTTGTGATTCTGGATGCAGATTGGATGAAGTCATGTTGTTGCTGTGAGGATTCACCTCTCCAGATTGGGACAGAAGTCTGTGTTGTTGTGATTCTGGATGGACAGATTGGGACAGAAGTCTATGGGTTGTTGTGATTCTGGATGGCCAGATTGGGACAGAAGTCTATGTGTTGTTTTGATTCTGGATGGACAGATTGGGACAGATTGGGACAGAAGTCTGTGTGTTGTTGTGATTCTGGATGGACAGACTGGGACAGAAGTCTATGTGTTGTTGTGATTCTGGATGGACAGATTGGGACAGAAGTCGATGGGTTGTTGTGATTCTGGATGGACAGATTGGGACAGAAGTCTATGTGTTATTGTGATTCTGGATGGACAGATTGGGACAGAAGTCTGTGTGTTGTTGTGATTCTGGATGGACAGATTGGGACAGAAGTCTATGTGTTATTGTGATTCTGGATGGACAGATTGGGACAGAAGTCTGTGTGTTGTTGTGATTCTGGATGGACAGATTGGGACAGAAGTCTGTGTGTTGTTGTGATTCTGGATGGACAGATTGGGACAGAAGTCTGTGTGTTGTTGTGATTCTGGATGGACAGATTGGGACAGAAGTCTGTGTGTTGTTGTGATTCTGGATTCGTTCAGTTCAGCTCCTCTCCAGACAATGGAGTCAGCAGCCCACCAAGCTGCAGGCTTCTGCCCTGCCAGAAACTGATGCAATTTACCTGATAATGGGACATTCAAAGTTTATTTGGTTTAGTGTTTTTATCGATCCCTCAGATTGCTTTGTAAATTATGCGTCCTAAATGCCCATGTGCACTTCTGCTGACCAGGGCCCTATGGCCTACAGAACACCGTAGGGAAGAGGCTGCCATTAGGAATACTCTCCCCTGTCTGACACAACACTACTCTCCCTGTCTAACACAACACTACTCCCCCTGTCTAACACATCACTACTCTCCCCTGTCTAACACAACACTACTCTCCCCTGTCTAACACAACACTACTCTCCCCTGTCTAACACAACACAACACTACTCTCCCTGTCTAACACAACACTACTCTCCCCTGTCTAACACAACACTACTCTCCCCTGTCTAACACAACACACACTACTCTCCCCTGTCTAACACAACACTACTCTCCCTGTCTAACACAACACTACTCTCCCTGTCTAACACAACACTACTCTCCCCTGTCTAACACAACACTACTCTCCCTGTCTAACACAACACACACTACTCTCCCTGTCTAACACAACACTACTCTCCCCTGTCTAACACAACACTACACTACTCTCCCTGTCTAACACAACACTACTCTCCCCTGTCTAACACAACACTACTCTCCCCTGTCTAACACAACACACACTACTCTCCCCTGTCTAACACAACACTACTCTCCCCTGTCTAACACAACACTACTCTCCCCTGTCTAACACAACACTACTCTCCCTGTCTAACACAACACTACTCTCCCCTGTCTAACACAACACTACTCTCCCCTGTCTAACACAACACTACTCTCCCCTGTCTAACACAACACTACTCTCCCTGTCTAACACAACACTACTCTCCCCTGTCTAACACAACACTACTCTCCCCTGTCTAACACAACACTACTCTCCCTGTCTAACACAACACTACTCTCCCCTGTCTAACACAACACTACTCTCCCCTGTCTAACACAACACTACTCTCCCCTGTCTAACACAACACTACTCTCCCCCTGTCTAACACAACACTACTCTCCCCTGTCTAACACAACACTACTCTCCCTGTCTAACACAACACTACTCTCCCCTGTCTAACACACACTCTCCCCCTGTCTAACACAACACTACTCTCCCCTGTCTAACACAACACTACTCTCCCCTGTCTAACACAACACTACTCTCCCCTGTCTAACACAACACTACTCTCCCCTGTCTAACACAACACTACTCTCCCCTGTCTGACACAACACTACTCTCCCCTGTCTAACACAACACTACTCCCCCCTGTCTAACACAACACTACTCTCCCCTGTCTAACACAACACTACTCTCCCCTGTCTAACACAACACTACTCTCCCCTGTCTAACACAACACTACTCTCCCCTGTCTAACACAACACTACTCTCCCCTGTCTAACACAACACTACTCTCCCCTGTCTAACACAACACTACTCTCCCCTGTCTAACACACACTACTCTCCCCTGTCTAACACAACACTACTCTCCCCTGTCTAACACAACACACACTACTCTCCCCTGTCTAACACAACACACACTACTCTCCCCTGTCTAACACAACACACACTACTCTCCCCTGTCTGACACAACACTACTCTCCCCTGTCTAGCACAACACTATTTCTTCTGACCAGGGCCCCTATGGCCTACAGAACACCGTAGAAGGAATATTTGGAATGCATCTCGTGTATCTTTTGCTAGCGTATCCCGCTGGACTGAAACATGTGATTTCATTGAGCTGACCCCTGACCCTTGTTAGATGACTATCTATCTACTACGCCAGATGAACCACGAGTAACCTCATTGCCAATCCAAGATACATCACATTACATTCTCAAAATGAATCTGTTTCAAAAGAGGAAATTAGATTAAAATCACTGGTGATTAAGATCTCTGAATAATTATGTCTAGACTTTCACAGTCGAAATGAATATGGAACAAATTAATATAGTAACATAATGGTAATGTCTGAGAGAGAGAGAGAGAGAGAGAGAGAACAGTAGCTTGTTTAGACAGATTTTATGCTAAACAAATGCATGACACATCATATATAACTAATCGTGGAGTATGTACAGTATCTACAACACCGCAGGACAAATGGTTCTTCATTCCTCAGCATTAGTTGGTTTACATTTTGATGATTTATTGACTGTAATGGCTGGATGTAATTACAGTGGAGAAGCAGATTGAAGTAATGCATGAATAGGGAGAGGGAGAGGGAGGGCGGGAGGGGAGAGAGAGAGAGAGAGAGGGAGGGAGAGAGAGAGAGGGAGGGAGGGAGAGAGTGGCTGGGAGAGAGGGGGGAGAGAGAGAGGAGGGAGAGGAGGAAAGAGAGATAGGGAGAGGGAGAGAGAGGAGAGAGAGAGGGGAGAGAGAGGGAGAGAGAAGGGGAGAGAGAGAGGGGGAGAGAGAGAGGGAGAGGAGGAAGAGAGAGATAGAGGGAGAGGGAGAGAGAGAGAGGGAGAGGGAGAGAGAGAGGGGAGGGAGGGGAGAGGAGAGTGGCTGGGAGAGAGGGAGGAGGGAGGGAGAGGGGGAGAGAGGGAGGGAGAGAGGAGAGTGGCTGGGAGAGGGAGGGGAGGGAGAGGGGGAGAGGGAGGGAGGGAGAGAGGGAGGGGAGAGAGAGAGGGAGGGAGAGAGGAGGGATAGAAGGAGAGGGCTGGAGAGAGGGAGGGAGAGGGAGGGAGGGAGGGAGGGAGAGGGAGAGAGGGAGAGAGGGAGGGAGAGGGAGAGGAGAGAGGAGAGAGGAGAGAGAGGAGAGGAGAGAGAGAGAGAGAGAGAGAGAGAGGAGAGAGAGAGAGAGGGAGAGAGAGAGAGAGAGAGAGAGAGAGAGGAAGAGAGAGAGAGAGAGAGAGAGAGAGAGAGAGAGAGAGAGAGAGAGAGAGAGGCCATTGCCCTTTATGTTTGTGAGGTCTGGGGTCCGCTCACCAACGAAGAATACTCAAAATGGGACAAACACCAAATTTAGACTCTGCATGCAGAATTCTGAAAAAAAATCCTCTGTGCAGAAGGTAAAACACCAAATAATGAATGCAGAGCAGAATTAGGCCGATTAATTCTGCTCTAGTTATCAAAATCCAGAAAAGAGACTTTAAATTCCACAACCACCTAAAAGGAGGCGATTCCCAAACCTCCCATAACAAAGCCATTACCTATAGAGAGATGAACCTGGAGAAGAGTCCCTAAGCAAGCTGGTCCTGGGGCTCTGTTCACAAACACAAACACACCACACAGAGCCCCAGGACAGCAGCACAAATAGACCCAACCAAATCATGAGAAAACAAAAAGATAATTACTTGACACATAGGAAAGAATTAACAAAAAAACAGAGCAAACTAGAATGCTATTTGGCCCTAAACAGAGAGTACACAGTGGCAGAATACCTGACCACCGTAACTGACCCAAAATTAAGGAAAGCTTTGACTATGTACAGACTCAGTGAGCATAGCCTTGCTATTGAGAAAGGCCGCCGTAGGCAGACATGGCTCTCAAGACAATACAGGTTGTTTGCACACTGCTAACAAAATGAGGTGGAAACTGAGTTGCACTTCCTAACCACCTTCCAAATGTCAGACCATATTAGAGACACATATTTCCCTCAGTTTACACAGACCCACCAATACTTTGAAAACAAACCCAATTTTGATAAACTCCCATATCTATTGGGTGAAATACCACAGTGTTCCATCACAGCAGCAAGAAAAGGGCAACCAGTGAAGAACAAACACCATTGTAAATATAACCCATATTTATGTTTATTTATTTTTCCTTTTTGTACATTAACTACTTGCACATCGTTAGAACACTGTAACATTTAATGACATTTAAAATACCTTTTATTGTTTTGGAACTTCAGTGAGTGTAATGTTTACTGTTCATGTTTATTGTTTATTTCACTTCTGTTTATTATCAATTCCACTTGCTTTGGTAATGTTACGATTCACATGCCAATAAAGCCCTTACTACTATAATTGAATTTAGTTGATATTGTATCAGTATACCTACACAGTGAACAGTATCAGTATATCTACACAGTGTCAGTATATCTACACAGTGAACAGTGTCAGTATATATACACAGTGAACAGTATCAGTATATCTACACAGTGAACAGTATCAGTATATATACACAGTGAACAGTATATCTACACAGTGAACAGTATCAGTATATCTACACAGTGAACAGTATCAGTATATCTACACAGTGAACAGTATCAGTATATCTACACAGTGTCAGTATATCTACACAGTGAACAGTATCAGTATATATACACAGTGAACAGTATATCTACACAGTGAACAGTATCAGTATATCTACACAGTGAACAGTATCAGTATATCTACACAGTGAACAGTATCAGTATATCTACACAGTGAACAGTATCAGTATATCTACACAGTGAACAGTATCAGTATATCTACACAGTGTCAGTATATCTACACAGTGAACAGTATCAGTATATATACACAGTGAACAGTATCAGTATATATACACAGTGAACAGTATCAGTATATCTACACAGTGAACAGTATATCAGTGTCATATATACACAGTGAACAGTGTCAGTATATCTACACAGTGAACAGTATCAGTATATCTACACAGTGAACAGTGTCAGTATATCTACACAGTGAACAGTATATCTACACAGTGTCAGTATATCTACACAGTGAACAGTATCAGTATATCTACACAGTGAACAGTATCAGTATATCTACACAGTGAACAGTATCAGTATATCTACACAGTGAACAGTATCAGTATATCTACACAGTGTCAGTATATCTACACAGTGAACAGTATCAGTATATCTACACAGTATCAGTATATCTACACAGTATCAGTATATCTACACAGTATCAGTATATATACACAGTGAACAGTATCAGTATATCTACACAGTATCAGTATATCTACACAGTGAACAGTATCAGTATATCTTTATTGAGACCACACAGTGAACAGTATCAGTATATCTTTATTGAGCCCACACAGTGAACAGTATCAGTATATCTTTATTGAGACCACACAGTGAACAGTATCAGTATATCTTTATTGAGCCCACACAGTGAACAGTATCAGTGTATCTACACAGTGAACAGTATCAGTATATCTTTATTGAGACCACACAGTGAACAGTATCAGTATATCTTTATTGGGCCCACACAGTGAACAGTATCAGTATATCTTTATTGAGACCACACAGTAAACAGTATCAGTATATCTTTATTGAGACTACACAGTGAACAGTATCAGTATATCTTTATTGAGACTACACAGTGAACAGTATCAGTATATCTTTATTGAGACTACACGGTGAACAGTATCAGTATATCTTTATTGAGACTACACAGGGCCTACAAATGTTAAACCATATTGTCTTGATACGGATTCCGTATCCTGCCTGTTTATCAGCAGTATTGTGTGTTTATGTTACAGTAGTGAGTTGCTCTGAGGACACAGGATGTCTGTACATCTTTACTCAGCCTGTACTATAGTTAGTTAAACCAAACGTTACGAAACATTAGGAGATCAGCCTGTACAGTAGTTAACCCATACATTATGAAACAGTAGGAGATCAGCCTGTACAGTACAGTAGTTAACCCATACATTATTATACAGTAGGAGATCAGCCTGTACAGTACAGTAGTTAACCCATACATTATGAAACAGTATGAGATCAGCCTGTACAGTAGTTAAACCATACATTATAATGCAGTATGAGATCAGCCTGTACAGTAGTTAACCCATACATTATTATACAGTAGGAGATCAGCCTGTACAGTACAGTAGTTAACCCATACATTATAATACAGTAGGAGATCAGCCTGTACAGTAGTTAACCCATACATTATGAAACAGTAGGAGATCAGGCTGTACAGTACAGTAGTTAACCCATACATTATTATACAGTAGGAGATCAGCCTGTACAGTAGTTAACCCATACTTTATTATACAGTAGGAGATCAGCCTGTACAGTAATTAACCCATACATTATGAAACAGTATGAGATCAGCCTGTACAGTACAGTAGTTAACCCATACATTATGAAACAGCAGGAGATCAGCCTGTACAGTAGTTAACCCATACATTATGAAACAGTATGAGATCAGCCTGTACAGTAGTTAACCCATACATTATGAAACAGTAGGAGATCAGCCTGTACAGTACAGTAGTTAACCCATACATTATAATACAGTAGGAGATCAGCCTGTACAGTACAGTAGTTAACCCATACATTATAATACAGTAGGAGATCAGCCTGTACAGTAGTTAACCCATACATTATGAAACAGTAGGAGATCAGCCTGTACAGTACAGTAGTTAACCCATACATTATTATACAGTAGGAGATCTGCCTGTACAGTAGTTAACCCACACATTATAAAACAGTATGAGATCAGCCTGTACAGTACAGTAGTTAACACATACATTATGAAACAGCAGGAGATCAGCCTGTACAGTAGTTAACCCACACATTATGAAACAGTATGAGATCAACCTGTACAGTACAGTAGTTAAACCATACATTATTATACAGTAGGAGAACAGCCTGTACAGTAGTTAACCCATACATTATTATACAGTAGGAGATCAGCCTGTACAGTAGTTAACCCATACATTATGAAACAGTATGAGGTCAGCCTGTACAGTAGTTAAACCGATACATTATGAAACAGCAGGAGATCAGCCTGTACAGTAGTTAACCCACACATTATGAAACAGTATGAGATCAGCCTGTACAGTAGTTAACCCATACATTATGATACAGTAGGAGATCAGCCTGTACAGTAGTTAACCCATACATTATAATACAGTAGGAGATCAGCCTGTACAGTAGTTAACCCATACATTATAATACAGTAGGAGATCAGCCTGTACAGTAGTTAACCCATACATTATAATACAGTAGGAGATCAGCCTGTACAGTAGTTAACCCATACATTATAATACAGTAGGAGATCAGCCTGTACAGTAGTTAACCCATACATTATAATACAGTAGGAGATCAGCCTGTACAGTACAGTAGTTAACCCATACATTATGAAACAGCAGGAGATCAGCCTGTACAGTAGTTAACCCATACATTATGAAACAGTATGAGATCAGCCTGTACAGTAGTTAACCCATACATTATGAAACAGTAGGAGATCAGCCTGTACAGTACAGTAGTTAAACCGATACATTATGAAACAGTATGAGATCAGCCTGTACAGTAGTTAACCCATAGATTATGAAACAGTATGAGATCAGCCTGTAGAGTACAGTAGTTAACCCATACATTATGAAACAGCAGGAGATCAGCCTGTACAGTAGTTAGCCCATACATTATAAAACAGTATGAGATCAGCCTGTACAGTACAGTAGTTAACCCATACATTATAATACAGTAGGAGATCAGCCTGTACAGTACAGTAGTTAACCCATACATTATAATACAGTAGGATATCAGCCTGTACAGTAGTTAACCCATACATTATGAAACAGTATGAGATCAGCCTGTACAGTACAGTAGTTAACCCATACATTATGAAACAGCAGGAGATCAGCCTGTACAGTAGTTAACCCATACATTATGAAACAGTATGAGATCAGCCTGTACAGTACAGTAGTTAACCCATACATTATTATACAGTAGGAGAACAGCCTGTACAGTAGTTAACCCATACATTATTATACAGTAGGAGATCAGCCTGTACAGTAGTTAACCCATACATTATGAAACAGTATGAGATCAGCCTGTACAGTAGTTAACCCATACATTATGAAACAGTAGGAGATCAGCCTGTACAGTACAGTAGTTAACCCGATACATTATGAAACAGTATGAGATCAGCCTGTACAGTAGTTAACCCATACATTATAATACAGTAGGAGATCAGCCTGTACAGTACAGTAGTTAACCCATACATTATAATACAGTAGGAGATCAGCCTGTACAGTACAGTAGTTAACCCATACATTATGATACAGTAGGAGATCAGCCTGTACAGTACAGTAGTTAACCCATACATTATAATACAGTAGGAGATCAGCCTGTACAGTACAGTAGTTAAACCATACATTATAATACAGTAGGAGATCAGCCTGTACAGTAGTTAACCCATACATTATAATACAGTAGGAGATCAGCCTGTACAGTACAGTAGTTAACCCATACATTATGAAACAGCAGGAGATCAGCCTGTACAGTACAGTAGTTAACCCATACATTATAATACAGTAGGAGATCAGCCTGTACAGTACAGTAGTTAACCCATACATTATGAAACAGCAGGAGATCAGCCTGTACAGTACAGTAGTTAAACCATACATTATAATACAGTAGGAGATCAGCCTGTAGAGTAGTTAACCCATACATTATGAAACAGTAGGAGATCAGCCTGTACAGTACAGTAGTTAACCCATACATTATGAAACAGTATGAGATCAGCCTGTACAGTAGTTAACCCATACATTATAATACAGTAGGAGATCAGCCTGTACAGTAGTTAACCCATACATTATAATACAGTAGGAGATCAGCCTGTACAGTAGTTAACCCATACATTATAATACAGTAGGAGATCAGCCTGTACAGTAGTTAAACCGTACATTATTAGTAGTTAGCAAGGTTCACAGCATTGTGAGTGTTTTGTTAATGTAATGGGTTGTCATTTCTCTTTGCAGTTGGTATTTCATCTGCTTGTCTCTGCTCCAAAATACAGAATCCCCAAAGGATCCCTATTCAGTGCACTATAAAAGTAGTATTCCCTAGTGCACTATAAAAGGCACCCTATTCCCTATACATTATAAAACACCCTATTCAGCCTGTGCACTATAAAATGCTCCCTATTCCCTAGTGCACTATAAAAGGATCCCTATTCCTAGTGCACTATTAAAGGATCCCTATTCCCTAGTGCACTATAAAAGGATCAGCCTATTCCACAGTACACTATAAAAGGCACCATACATTATGATACAGTATAAAAGATCAGCCTAGTGGACATAAAATGCACCCTATTACCTAGTGCATTATAAACAGTAGGAGATTTGCCTGTACATTGTATTTAACCCCCAAAAATACAGTTCTCTTACAGCTGGCAGCTGCTGAGGTGTGTTGTGTGTGTGTGTGTAACAGCATTGTGTGAGTGTTTTGTGTAATGTGTGTGTGGTGTTATGTCATTTCTCTGTGTCAGTTCTGTGTCTGTGTCTTGTCTGTACTGTAGTCTGAGATCTTGTCTGTGTTAACCTGTGTGTCAAAATACTGTAGTGTGATCAGCCAAAGTGATCCCTATTGTGTGTGTACAGTAGTGCACTGTAAAAGTGTGTGTGTGTGTGTGTATTGTAGTGTACTATAAAGATGATGTGTGTCTGTTCCCATACATGTCATGTGTGTGTGTGTGAGTGTGTCTGTGTGTGTTCTGTGTCTGTGTGTTCCAGTGTGTGTGTGTCTGTGTGTGTGTGTGTCTGTGTGTGTGTCTGTGTGTGTGTCTGTGTGTTCCAGTGGTGTGTGTGTGTGTGTGTGTGTGTGTCTGTGTGTGTGTCTGTCTGTGTGTGTGTGTGTGTGTGTGTGGATCCCTATTCCCTAGTGCACTATAAAAGGCACCCTGTGTGTGTGTATGTGTCCCTATTCTAGTGTGTGTGTGTGTCTGTGTTCCCTAGTGTGTGTAAAATGCTGTGTGTTCCCTAGTGTGTGTGTAAAAGGATCCCTATTCTGTAGTGCACTATAAAAGTGTCCCTATTCCCTAGTGGACTATAAAATGCACCCTATTCCTGTGTGTGTGTGTGTAAAAGTGTGTCTGTATTCTGTGTGTGTGTGTGTGTCTGTGTGTCTGTTCCCTAGTGGACTGTAAAATGCACCCTATTGTGTATTATGGTGTGTGTGTGTTTGTGTGTCTGTGTGTGTTGTCATTTACTCCCCTGTGTGTCTGTACAGTTGTCTGTGTGTGTGTGTCTGTGTGTCTGTGTGTCTGTGTGTGTGTGTCGTGTGTCTGTGTGTCTGTGTGTGTGTCTGTGTGTGTGTGTGTGTGTGTGTGTGTGTGTGTGTGTGTGTGTGTGTGTGTGTGTGTGTGTGTGTCTGTGTGTGTGTGTGTGTGTGTGTGTGTGTGTGTGTGTGTGTGTGTCTGTGTGTCTGTGTGTCTGTGTGTGTGTCTGTGTGTGTGTGTGTGTGTGTGTGTGTGTGTGTGTGTGTGTGTGTGTGTGTGTGTGTGTGTGTGTCTCTGTGTGTGTGTGTGTGTGTGTGTGTGTGTGTGTGTGTGTGTGTGTGTGTGTGTGTGTGTGTGTGTGTGTGTGTGTGTGTTGTTTGTTCTCACCAGGAGGCAGAACTCTATACAGGCCTAAAAGGGAGATGACTCTCCTGAATAATTCATAGACAGATGGACAAACACATGTTGCCGTTCCTTTCTCCCCTTCATCATGGCAGGGTTGGCGCTTCTCTCTAACACATTACTGACTGTCTGTCTGTCTGTGCTACACCTTCAGGCTCTTCTAATGCTCGCGGGCTCAAACATGTTTCAGGTACGTTAGTGGCTACCTCGGGCAGAGAGGAGTGGCACGACACCCATTTCTTTGACCGTCGTGGCCCAGTTCTAGTTGCCCTGTCTGGATACGTGACCTAGCCTATATCTGTCTGCACAGCGACTGTCACCGTGTGTGTGTGTGTGTGTGTGTGTGTGTGTGTGTGTGTGTGTGTGTGTACTATGTGTGTGTGTGTACTGTGTGTGTGTGTATGTGTGTGTGTACTGTGTGTGTGTGTGTGTGTGTACTGTGTGTGTGTGTGTGTGTGTGTACTGTGTACTGTGTGTGTACTGTGTACTGTGTGACCGTAACGTACATACCCCCAACCAGAAGCCATAGATTACAGGCTGCATCTGCACTGAGCTTTCAAGGAGCGGGACTTTGACTCGGAAGCTTATAATAAATCCTGCTATGCCCTCCGACGAACCATCAAACAGGCAAAGCTTCAATACAGGACTAGGGTTGAATCCTGACTACACCGGCTCTGACTACACCGGCTCTGACTACACCGGCTCTGACTACACCGGCTCTGACTACACCGGCTCTGACTACACCGGCTCTGACTACACCGGCTCTGACGCTCGTCGGAAGTGGCAGGGCTGGCAAACAATTACAGACTACAAAGGGATGCACAGCCGAGAGCTGCCCAGTTTTGTCTACCAGAGAAGCAAAACTTTTTCTATGCTCACTTCAAGGGCAAATAACACTGAAACATGCATGAGAGCACCAGCTCTTCCGGAAAACTGTGTGATCACGCTCGCCGCAGCCGATGTGAGTAAGACCTTTAAACAGGTCAACATTCATAAGGCAGCAGGGCAAGATGGATTACCAGGACGTGTGCTCTGGGCATGCGCTGACCAACTGTCAAGTGTCTTCACTGACATTTTCAAACTCTCCCTGTCTGAGTCTGTAATACCAACATGTTTTAAGCAGACCACCATAGTGCCTATGTCCAAGAACACTAAAGTAACCTGCCTAAATGACTACCGCCCCAGTAGCACTCATGTCGATAGCCATGAAGTGCTTTGAAAGGCTGGCCTTGGCTCACATCAACACCCTTATCCCAGAAACCCTAGACCCACTCCAATTTGCATACCATCCCAACAGATCCACAGATGATGCAATCTCTATCGCTGTCCACACTGCCCTTTCCTACCTTGACAAAAGGATCACCTATGTGAGAATACTATTCATTGACTACAGCTCAACGTTCAACACCATAGTGCCTTTAAAGCTCATCAATAAGCTGGGACTAAACACCTCCCTCTGCAACTGGATCCTGGCCTTCCTGACGGGCCGCCCCTAGGTCGTAAGGGTAGGTAAACAACACATCCGCCACGCTGATCCTCAACACTGGAGCTCCCCATGGGTGCGCGCTCAGTCCCTTCCTGTACTCCCTGTTCACTCATGACTGCATGGCCAGGCACAACTTCAACACCATCATTAAGTTTGCCAATGGCACAACAGTGGTAGGCCTGATCACCGACAACGATGAGACAGCCTATAGGGAGGAGGTCAGAGACCTGACCGTGGGGTGCCAGGACAACAACCTCTCCCTCAACGTGATCAAGACAAAGGAGATTTTGGACTACAGGAAAAGGAGGACCGAGCATGCCCCCATTCTCATCGATGGGGCTGTAGTGGAGCAGGTTGAGAGCTTCAAGTTCCTTGGTGTCCACATCACCATGAAACTATCATGGTCCAAGCACAGCAAGACAGTCGTGAAGAGGGCACGACAAAGCCTATTCCCGTTCAGGAGACTGAAAAGATTTGGCATGTGTCCTCAGATCCTCAAAAGGTTCTAGAGCTGCACCATCGAGAGCATCCTGACCAGTTGCATCACTGCCTGGTACGGCAATTGCTCGGCCTCCGACCGCAAGGCACGACAGAGGGGAGTGCGAACGGCCCAGTACATCACTGGGGCCAAGCTTCCTGCCATCCAGGACCTATAACCAGGTGGTGTCACAGGAAGGCCCTACAAATTGTCAAAGATTCAAACCACCCTGGTCATAGACTGTTCTCTCTGCTACCAAACGGCTAGCAGTACTGGAGCACCAGGTCTATTTCCAAGGGGCTACTAAACAGATTCTACCCCAAAGCCATAAGACTCCAGAACACCTAATCAAATGGCTACTCAGACTAATTGCATTGCTCTTTTACACCACTGCTACTCTGTTATTATCTATATGTCACTTTAATAACTCTACCTACATGTACATATTACCTCAATTGCCTCGACTAACCGGTGCCCCCGCACATTGACTCTGTACCGGTACCCCCTGTATATAGTCTCCACATTGACTCTGTACCGGTAACCCCTGTATATAGCCTCCACATTGACTCTGTACCGTTACCCCCTGTATATAGCCTCCACATTGACTCTGTACCGGTACCCCCTGTATATAGCCTCCACATTGACTCTGTACCGTTAACCCCTGTATATAGCCTCCACATTGACTCTGTACCAATACCCCTGTTTATAGCCTCCACATTGACTCTGTACCAGTACCCCCTGTTTATAGCCTCCACATTGACTCTGTACCAGTACCCCCTGTATATAGCCTCCACATTGACTCTGTACCGGTACCCCCTGTTTATAGCCTCCACATTGACTCTGTACCAGTACCCCCTGTATATAGCCTCCACATTGACTCTGTACCAGTACCCCCTGTATATAGCCTCCACATTGACTCTGTACCAGTACCCCCTGTTTGCACTTTATAGGAGAGGGTGCTATTTGAGATGCTAGGAGTGTTTAGTGTTAATGCACTTTATAGGAGAGGGTGCTATTTGAGATGCTAGGAGTGTTTAGTGTTAATGCACTTTATAGGAGAGGGTGCTATTTGAGATGCTAGGAGTGTTTAGTGTTAAATGCACTTTATAGGAGAGGGTGCTATTTGAGATGCTAGGAGTGTTTAGTGTTAATGCACTTTATAGGAGAGGGTGCTATTTGAGATGCTAGGAGTGTTTAGTGTTAATGCACTTTATAGGAGAGGGTGCTATTTGAGATGCTAGGAGTGTTTAGTGTTAATGCACTTTATAGGAGAGGGTGCTATTTGAGATGCTAGGAGTGTTTAGTGTTAATGCACTTTATAGGAGAGGGTGCTATTTGAGATGCTAGGAGTGTTTAGTGTTAATGCACTTTATAGGAGAGGGTGCTATTTGAGATGTAGGAGTGTTTAGTGTTAAAGCACTTTATAGGAGAGGGTGCTATTTGAGATGTAGGAGTGTTTCGTTTTCATGAGGCGTAGTCTGATGCGATGTGGATGTGCAGGACAGGGTGAGATTAGTCCTGCTATCTATTTGGGGATAGGGTTTCTCTCTCTCTCTCTCTCTCTCTCTCTCTCTCTCCCTGTATCTCTCGCTGTCTGTCTCTCTCTCCCTGTATCTCTCTCTGTCTGTCTCTCTCTGTCTCTCTTTCTCTCTCTGTCTCTGTGTGTCTCTCTCTCCCTGTATCTCTCTCTGTCTTTCTGTCTCTCTTTGTCTTTCTGTCTCTCTTTGTCTGTCTGTCTGTCTGTCTGTCTGTCTGTCTGTCTGTCTGTCTGTCTGTCTGTCTGTCTGTCTGTCTGTCTGTCTGTCTGTCTGTCTGTCTGTCTGTCTGTCTGTCTGTCTGTCTGTCTGTCTGTGCTCCTGTCTGTCTGTCTGTCTGTCTGTCTGTCTGTCTGTCTGTCTGTCTGTCTGTCTGTCTGTCTGTCTGTCTGTCTGTCTGTCTGTCTCTGTCTGTCTGTCTGTCTGTCTGTCTGTCTGTCTGTCTGTCTGTCTGTCTGTCTGTCTGTCTGTCTGTCTGTCTGTCTGTCTGTCTGTCTCTCTCTGTCTCTCTCTCTCTCTCTCTCTCTCTCTCTCTCTCTCTCTCTCTCTCTCTCTCTCTCTCTCTCTCTCTCTCTGGTTGGTGACAGAAGCACCAGATCATCAGCAAACAGTAGACATTTGACTTCAGATTCTAGTAGGGTGAGGCCGGGTGCTGCAGACTTTTCTAGTGCCCATGCCAATTCGTTGATATATATGTTGAAGAGGGTGGGGCTTAAGCTGCATCCCTGTCTCACCCCACGGCCCTGTGGAAAGAAATGTGTGTTTTTTGCCTATTTTAACCTGCACACTTGTTGTTTGTGTACATGGATTTTATAATGTTGTATGTTTTACCCCCAATACCAGTTTCCATCAGTTTGTATAGCAGACCCTCATGCCAAATTAAGTTGAAGGCTTAAAGACTTTTGTTTGTCATTTAGGGTGTGCAGGGTGAATACATGGTCTGTTGTACGGTAATTTGGTAAAAGGCCAATTTGACATTTGCTCAGTACATTGTTTTCATTGAGGAAATGTACGAGTCTGCTGTTAATGATAATGCAGAGGATTTTTCCAAGTTTGCTGTTGACGCATATCCCACGGTAGTTATTGAGGTCAAATTTGTCTCCACTTTTGTGGATTGGGATGATCAGTCCTTGTTTCCAAATATTGGGGAAGATGCCAGAGCTAAGGATGATGTTAAAGAGTTTTAGTATAGCCAATTGAAATTTGTTGTCTGTATATTTGATCATTTCATTGAGGATACCATCAACACCACAGGCCTTTTTGAGTTGGAGGGTTTTTATTTTGTCCTGTAACTCATTCAAGGTAATTGGAGAATCCAGTGGGTTCTGGTCGTCTTTAATAGTTGATTCTAAGAGTTGTATTTGATCATGTTTATGTTTTTGCTCTTTGTTCTTTGTTATAGAGCCAAAACGATTGGCGAAGTGGTTTACCCATACATCTTTACCAACATAATTATGTGTGTTGTTGTTTGTTTAGTGTTTTCCAATTTTCCCAGAAGTGGTTAGAGTCTATGGATTATGCAATTACATCGAGCTGATTTCTGACATGCTGTTCCTTCTTTTTCCGTAGTGTATTTCTGTATTGGTTTAGTGATTCACCATAGTGAAGGCGTAGACACAGGTTTTCCGGGTCTCTATGTTTTTGGTTGGACAGGTTTCTCAATTTCCTTCTTAGATTTTTGCATTCTTCATCAAACCATTTGTCATTGTTGTTCATTTTCTTCAGTTTTCTGTTTGAGATTTTTAGATTTGATAGGGCAGCTGAGATGTCAAAGACAAAGATTTTCTACTGCCAAGTTTACACCTTCACTTTTACAGTGGAATGTTTTACCCAGGAAATGGTCTAAAAGAGATAGAATTTGTTGTTGCCTAGTTGTTTTTTTGGTAGGTTTCCAAAGTGCATTCCTTCGATCTATAGCATTTCTTAATGTTACTCAGTTCCTTTGGCTTTGATGCCTCATGGTTGAGTATTGCTCTGTTCAAGTAGACTGTGATTTTGCTGTGGTCTGATAGTGGTGTCAGTGGGCTGACTAAACACTTGAGGTGGGGTGTTGTGGTCTGGATGTAGGTCCTCTCTGTGTGGGGCCTCTATATGTAGGTCCAGGTGGGTGGGGGGGTCCTGCAGGTCTGGGAGAGTGTATCGCTGGTCTGGGCAGGGTGTCTATTGATCTGTTGCTCCTGTGTGAAGTGTTGGGCCTACATTTGAGAGCGATGTCCTTTAGAGTCCGGGCGAAGGTGGGCACTGCTGCCTTGTATAGGTGGACCTGGTCATAGAGGCTGTTCTAGTCCAGGCTGGACCTGGTCATAGAGGCTGTTCTAGTCCAGGCTGGACCTGGTCATAGAGGATGTTGAAGTCCAGGGTGGAGTGGTGGGCCAGGAAAACATTTGGTTTTGAGGCACAGTCACGGGAAATCCTTGCATTTTCCCTCTGTATAGTAGCAGGGTGGAAGTCTTTTCATGGTAGCAGGGTGGAGATAACCACTTGTGCATTGGGGAAAGTAGAGGAAGCCTTTTCAATCACTCCCTTCAGTGCTGTGGCCACCCTTTCCTGCTGTGCTCTCAGGTCGTTTGTGTCTGTGTGTATTATTAGGTGGCTAGGTGAGCCTAGTTGGTCCTCAGACAGAAGGTCTAGGGCGCGCTGGGTGTTTGGACACCAGAGTTTAGACACACTGTGTTTGGGGATTTTTTTAAAAATTGTATATATTTTCCATTTGAGTCCATAAGGAGTACAATCTGTGTCTTGTGTTTGTTCTCAGTCGGTGTGGGGGGGTTGTCAGGAGGGCTATCAGGGTGGCTCAGAGGGGGTGAGATCCCCTGGGTTTGAGGTTCTTCATTTCTCTGTTCTGCTGTGATGTCGACGCTATGGTCAGGGTCTGGTGTGGACTGTTCTGGTTTTGGCCTTTCTAGAGAGTTTTTCCTAGCCACCGTGCTTCTACAGCTGCATTGCTTGCTGTTTGGGGTTTCAGGCTGGGTTTCTGTACAGCACTTTGATATATCAGCTGATGTAAGAAGGGCTTTATAAATAAATTTGATTTATGATGATTTGATTTCTGCTCTGGTGTCGAGACTGTTGTCGGGAGCTGAGGCGTGCTGTTCTGCTGGCTTCTCTGTGGGGGTGGCCACCTCTCTAGTGGGTTGTTCTCTGTCACACGCCGTCCCACTCAACCTCTCCTCCGTCCCCCTCACCCTCTCTCCATCCCCCTCAACCTCTCCTCCTCCAGCAGTCTGATCCTCTCCTCTAGTGTTCTGTTCTTCTCCTGCTCCTGCTCTTTCTCCTGTTGTATTTGTCTCACCACTGTCCAGAGTGCAGATATGTCTCTCTCCACCTCCAGCTCTCTGGGTCTGGTTAAGAGAGTGTTGTTGTGCTGGACTGTTGTCTGGGTCTGTGCTGACTGAAGTGTAATCACCTGCTGCTCCAGCTCCACCTGCCTTACCTCCAGCTGGGTAAATGTATCCTTCATTTCAATGAGGGAGTAGTACTCTGTGCTGGGAGGTTGGCTTTTCGCTGGGGGTTGCTCGTCTGTGAGGTTATATAATGAAGAGGTTTGGTCTGACCCGCTCGGGGTGGCTCGTCTGTGGGGTTATATAATGAAGAGGTCTTGTCTGACCTGCTCGGGGTGGGGGTATCTTTCTCAAGAGAAAGCTTCTCCTGCTGGGCTAATTCTTTGATTAGGTGAAAGTCCAGCTGAAACTTTTTGGGGTAACCCTGTACCATTACTGTTCCAGACTTATAGAGAGTTAGCTGACCCAGAGTCCTCGTTGTCAAGTATCCAGAGTTTCCACTCCTCGTTAACACCCCCTCTCTTAACAAAGGGGTAGTGTGCTAATATAGCACTGTGCCATGCCAGGGGATGGTTTGTGTGGAAGATGAGGTTGCTGATGTTCTTATCCCACCCCTCTCTCTCTCTCTCTCAATTCAATTTTTCAATTCAAGGGCTTTATTGGCATGGGAAACATGTGTTAACATTGCCAAAGCAAGTGAGGTAGACAACATACAAAGTGAATATATAAAGTGAAAAACAACAAAAATTAACAGTAAACATTACACATACAGAAGTTTCAAAACAATAAAGACATTGCAAATGTCATATTTATATATATATATATATACAGTGTTTTAACAATGTACAAATGGTTAAAGGATTATCTCTCTCTCTCTCGCTCTCCCTCTCTCTCTCTCTCTCTCTCGCTCTCCCTCTCTCTCTCTCTCTCTCTCTCTCTCTCTCTCTAGTGCTGTTTGGCCAGTTTGTGGTGTTTCAGACGTTGGCGAGTGATATTGTGGAAATCTACGACGGCCCGACTCCAGACTCTCCTGTCCTCTCGTCCATCTCCGGCTCTCACTCAGGTAGAGAACATCACCTTTTCTCTTTACAGTGAATCTTATCATGACCTGACAGGACACACCTGAATAAAAATAATCATCTCAATAACAAATCTCAATGTAAATAAAGGAATTTAAATATAATGTTCGTTGAGTTTAAAAGTGATGGGTTTAACTATTTTCTCCCTGCACTGAAGGAGAGACTCTACCTTTAAGTTCTGGGAACAAAATCACCGTGAAGTTCACCACCGCGGGTCCAGAGACAGCCAAGGGATTCCACTTTGTTTATCAAGGCATGTTTCTCTATATTATCTGCTCTTTGATATGAAGATAGATGAACTGCCTTGCAGTTGCTACCTGCTATCTTGGCAGAGAGGAGAACATTTGGCAGCCCTTTTTACAAAACACTACGTCATATCACAGTGTCTTGATTGATCTGTCTCTCTGCCATTGAAAGGACTAGTCAGTGGTGTTCCATTGAGTGTGTGCAGAGGATCGTTGAGCTGAGCAGAGCAGGGAAAAGACATGGGGGAAGATGCATAGATTGACTGATGATCTGAGAGAGGATGTTTTGGTGGATCTCTGTGCCAATCCCATGTCTTCTCTCTGTCTTGCGCCCTCTATCTCTCTGCCTGCCTGCCTGCCTGCCTGCCTGCCTGCCTGCCTGCCTGCCTGCCTGCCTGCCTGCCTGCCTCTCTCTCTCTCTCTCTCTCTCTCTCTCTCTCTCTCCCTCTCTCCCTCTCTCACTCTGCTTGTCTTCTCTCCTCCCAGCTGTCCCCAGGACCAGTGCATCTCAGTGCAGCTCTGTGCCGGAGCCCAGGTTTGGGAAGCGGATAGGAAACGACTTTGGCATTGGCACGGTGGTGCTGTTTGAATGCAATCCAGGCTACGCTCTGCACGGCGCCACTGCCATCAGGTGTGAGGCCATCCCTAACACTGTAGCTCAGTGGAACGGCACTGAGCCCACCTGCGTAGGTAAGTAGACTGAGCCAACTCCTCACAGTCACAGACCTAGTTCCACCGACCCAAACCACACAGTCACAGACCTAGGGGTGCCTGGCGAAATTGGTTATTTCCACCTCATGAATTGATGTACATTTTCCCAAATACGAATGGAATTGAGAATCAGTGGATTGCCCCCAAAAAAAAAAAAAAACATTATTCAATGCCTTGGACCTGAAGTAGTGACTATATTTCAGATGATAAATTATTGCATTCATGGCTTTGATACTCCTCCATTGCACAATGATAGTGTGCGATCTGTTTGTCCAAGTGAACACAGTTGTTGTGCTGCCCAGTAATACTTCTTCATGTCATCCAAGACCTCCAGCTTTAAAAGGAGGAAGTGGGAAACAGTCCGTTTGATCTAGAGGTCTTTCCCTTTCGAAATAAAGCTGGAGAGCAGACCGTTTATTTTATTAAAGACGTGAGATGGAGCTTCTCTCTCTGAAAGGAATTACTTCAGCAATTTGGCAAATGAAGTCCTTTATCTACTTCCCCAAAGTCAGATGAACTCGTAGATCCCATCTTTAAAGGAATATTTCAGGAGTTTTATCACCTTACCAAGAGAGATGAATTTGTGGATACCATCTGTATGTCTCTGTGTTCAGCATGAAGGAAGTTAGAGGTAGAAAAGTAGAGGTTTTCTTTTACTAACCTTCTGGAATGGAATCAGTCGGCCAATCAGTCGGCCAATCACGCTACGTCTGCTTAGATTTACCTTCCAAAAAGGACCCAGCATCATAATGAGTTCTGTTGTTTTGTTGTTTCAATTACGGTCTCCTGAATGAACACACCTTGTTTTATACAGCAGAAACCCACAGAGTAACTAGGAGGGGAGTGGAATCAAACCTGGTTTTAGTTAACAGACTCCCACAGAGTAACTAGGAGGGCAGTGGAATCAAACCTGGTTTTATACAGCAGAAACCCACAGAGTAACTAGGAGGGGAGTGGAATCAAACCTGGTTTTATACAGCAGAAACCCACAGAGTAACTAGGAGGGGGATGGAATCAAACCTGGTTTTATACAGCAGAAACCCACAGAGTAACTAGGAGGGGAGTGGAATCAAACCTGGTTTTATACAGCAGAAACCCACAGAGTAACTAGGAGGGGGATGGAATCAAACCTGGTTTTATACAGCAGAAACCCACAGAGTAACTAGGAGGGGAGTGGAATCAAACCTGGTTTTATACAGCAGAAACCCACAGAGTAACTAGGAGGGGAGTGGAATCAAACCTGGTTTTAGTTAACAGACTCCCACAGAGTAACTAGGAGGGGAATGGAATCAATCCAAAGTGGCAGTGTGTTCTGTTTATTCACTTGTCCGTCAGAAATTAGCTTTAGAACTTTATTGTCCATGTGATGTGGACAACATGATTAACTAAACACAACAAACAACATTAAAATGAAAAACTTTATTGTCCATGTAATGTGGACAACATGATTAACTAAACACAACAAACAACATTAAAATGTACCCGTGCTCTCAGACCTGCTCGTATCCCATCCAGTATTACTGAAGCAGACCTGCTTGTCTCCCATCCAGTATTACTGAAGCAGACCTGCTTGTCTCCCATCCAGTATTACTGAAGCAGACCTGCGTGTCTCCCATCCAGTATTACTGAAGCAGACCTGCTTGTCTCCCATCCAGTATTACTGAAGCAGACCTGCTTGTCTCCCATCCAGTATTACTGAAGCAGACCTGCTAGTCTCCCATCCAGTATTACTCAAGCAGACCTGCTAGTCTCCCATCCAGTATTACTGAAGCAGACCTGCTCGTATCCCATCCAGTATTACTGAAGCAGACCTGCTAGTCTCCCATCCAGTATTACTGAAGCAGACCTGCTCGTATCCCATCCAGTATTACTGAAGCAGACCTGCTCGTATCCCATCCAGTATTACTGAAGCAGACCTGCTTGTCTCCCATCCAGTATTACTGAAGCAGACCTGCTAGTCTCCCATCCAGTATTACTGAAGCAGACCTGCTCGTATCCCATCCAGTATTACTGAAGCAGACCTGCTAGTCTCCCATCCAGTATTACTGAAGCAGACCTGCTCGTATCCCATCCAGTATTACTGAAGCAGACCTGCTAGTCTCCCATCCAGTATTACTGAAGCAGACCTGCTAGTCTCCCATCCAGTATTACTGAAGCAGACCTGCTCGTATCCCATCCAGTATTACTGAAGCAGACCTGCTAGTCTCCCATCCAGTATTACTGAAGCAGACCTGCTCGTATCCCATCCAGTATTACTGAAGCAGACCTGCTCGTATCCCATCCAGTATTACTGAAGCAGACCTGCTAGTCTCCCATCCACTATTACTGAAGCAGACCTGCTCGTATCCCATCCAGTATTACTGAAGCAGACCTGCTAGTCTCCCATCCAGTATTACTGAAGCAGACCTGCTTGTCTCCCATCCAGTATTACTGAAGCAGACCTGCTCGTATCCCATCCAGTATTACTGAAGCAGACCTGCTAGTCTCCCATCCAGTATTACTGAAGCAGACCTGCTTGTCTCCCATCCAGTATTACTGAAGCAGACCTGCTCGTATCCCATCCAGTCTTACTGAAGCAGACCTGCTAGTCTCCCATCCAGTATTACTGAAGCAGACCTGCTAGTCTCCCATCCAGTATTACTGAAGCAGACCTGCTCGTATCCCATCCAGTATTACTGAAGCAGACCTGCTCATCCCATCCAGTATTACTGAAGCAGACCTGCTCGTATCCCATCCAGTATTACTGAAGCAGACCTGCTAGTCTCCCATCCAGTATTACTGAAGCAGACCTGCTAGTCTCCCATCCAGGATTACTGAAGCAGACCTGCTCGTATCCCATCCAGTATTACTGAAGCAGACCTGCTCGTATCCCATCCAGTATTACTGAAGCAGACCTGCTAGTCTCCCATCCAGTATTACTGAAGCAGACCTGCTTATCTCCCATCCAGTCTTACTGAAGCAGACCTGCTTGTCTCCCATCCAGTATTACTGAAGCAGACCTGCTCGTATCCCATCCAGGATTACTGAAGCAGACCTGCTAGTCTCCCATCCAGTATTACTGAAGCAGACCTGCTAGTCTCCCATCCAGGATTACTGAAGCAGACCTGCTCGTATCCCATCCAGTATTACTGAAGCAGACCTGCTCGTATCCCATCCAGTATTACTGAAGCAGACCTGCTAGTCTCCCATCCAGTATTACTGAAGCAGACCTGCTTATCTCCCATCCAGTCTTACTGAAGCAGACCTGCTTGTCTCCCATCCAGTATTACTGAAGCAGACCTGCTCGTATCCCATCCAGTCTTACTGAAGCAGACCTGCTAGTCTCCCATCCAGTATTACTGAAGCAGACCTGCTAGTCTCCCATCCAGTATTACTGAAGCAGACCTGCTCGTATCCCATCCAGTATTACTGAAGCAGACCTGCTCGTATCCCATCCAGTATTACTGAAGCAGACCTGCTCGTATCCCATCCAGTATTACTGAAGCAGACCTGCTAGTCTCCCATCCAGTATTACTGAAGCAGACCTGCTAGTCTCCCATCCAGGATTACTGAAGCAGACCTGCTCGTATCCCATCCAGTATTACTGAAGCAGACCTGCTCGTATCCCATCCAGTATTACTGAAGCAGACCTGCTAGTCTCCCATCCAGTATTACTGAAGCAGACCTGCTTATCTCCCATCCAGTCTTACTGAAGCAGACCTGCTTGTCTCCCATCCAGTATTACTGAAGCAGACCTGCTCGTATCCCATCCAGTCTTACTGAAGCAGACCTGCTAGTCTCCCATCCAGTATTACTGAAGCAGACCTGCTAGTCTCCCATCCAGTATTACTGAAGCAGACCTGCTCGTATCCCATCCAGTATTACTGAAGCAGACCTGCTCGTATCCCATCCAGTATTACTGAAGCAGACCTGCTCGTATCCCATCCAGTATTACTGAAGCAGACCTGCTAGTCTCCCATCCAGTATTACTGAAGCAGACCTGCTAGTCTCCCATCCAGGATTACTGAAGCAGACCTGCTCGTATCCCATCCAGTATTACTGAAGCAGACCTGCTCGTATCCCATCCAGTATTACTGAAGCAGACCTGCTAGTCTCCCATCCAGTATTACTGAAGCAGACCTGCTTATCTCCCATCCAGTCTTACTGAAGCAGACCTGCTAGTCTCCCATCCAGTATTACTGAAGCAGACCTGCTAGTCTCCCATCCAGTATTACTGAAGCAGACCTGCTCGTATCCCATCCAGTATTACTGAAGCAGACCTGCTCGTATCCCATCCAGTATTACTGAAGCAGACCTGCTCGTATCCCATCCAGTATTACTGAAGCAGACCTGCTAGTCTCCCATCCAGTATTACTGAAGCAGACCTGCTAGTCTCCCCCAGGATTACTGAAGCAGACCTGCTCGTATCCCATCCAGTATTACTGAAGCAGACCTGCTCGTATCCCATCCAGTATTACTGAAGCAGACCTGCTAGTCTCCCATCCAGTATTACTGAAGCAGACCTGCTTATCTCCCATCCAGTATTTTGATGATAATCCTAGTCATATTAGCATCCCATGCTAGTTGATGATAATCCTAATCATATTAGCATCCCATGCTAGTTGATGATAATCCTAGTCATATTAGCATCCCATGCTAGTTGATGATACTCCTAGTCATATTAGCAACCCATGCTAGTTGATGATAATCCTAGTCATATTAGCATCCCATGCTAGTTGATGATAATCCTAGTCATATTAGCATCCCATGCTAGTTGTTGATAATCCTAGTCATATTAGCACCCCATGCTAGTTGTTGATAATCCTAGTCATATTAGCATCCCATGCTAGTTGATGATACTCCTAGTCATATTAGCATCCCATGCTAGTTGATGATAATCCTAGTCATATTAGCAATCCATGCTAGTTGATGATAATACTAGTCATACTAGCAACCCATGCTAGTTGATGATAATCCTAGTCATATTAGCAACCCATGCTAGTTGATGATACTTCTAGTCATATTAGCATCCCATGCTAGTTGATGATAATCCTCGTCATATTAGCATCCCATGCTAGTTGATGATAATCCTAGTCATATTAGCAACCCATGCTAGTTGATGATAATACTAGTCATATTAGCATCCCATGCTAGTTGATGATAATCCTAGTCATATTAGCAACCCATGCTAGTTGATGATAATCCTAGTTATATTAGCATCCCATGCTAGTTGTTGATAATCCTAGTCATATTAGCAACCCATGCTAGTTGATGATAATCCTAGTTATATTAGCATCCCATGCTAGTTGATGATAATACTAGTCATATTAGCAACCCATGCTAGTTGATGATACTTCTAGTCATATTAGCAACCCATGCTAGTTGATGATAATCCTAGTCATATTAGCAATCCATGCTAGTTGATGATAATCTTGGCGTTATTAGCAACCCATGCTAGTTGGTGATAATCCTAGTCATATTAGCATCCCATGCTAGTTGATGATAATCCTCGTCATATTAGCATCCCATGCTAGTTGATGATAATCCTAGTCATATTAGTAATCCATGCTAGTTGATGATAATCTTGGTGTTATTAGCAACACATGCTAGTTGGTGATAATCCTAGTCATATTAGCATCCCATGCTAGTTGATGATAATCCTAGTCATATTAGCACCCCATGCTAGTTGATGATAATCCTAGTCATATTAGCAACCCATGCTAGTTGATGATAATCCTAGTCATATTAGCATCCCATGCTAGTTGATAATCCTAGTCATATTAGCATCCCATGCTAGTTGATGATAATCCTAGTCATATTAGCAACCCATGCTAGTTGATGATAATCCTAGTCATATTAGCATCCCATGCTAGTTGATGATAATCCTAGTCATATTAGCATCCCATGCTAGTTGATGATACTCCTAGTCATATTAGCAACCCATGCTAGTTGATGAAAATTCTAGCAATATTAGCAACCCATGCTAGTTGATCTGTCACTTTAAACCATCTTTGTTTGCTGTGCGCCTTTGACAACGTTTTTTCCCTCTCTAATTACATTTTGGAACATTTGTTCGTAGCCTTCAGCCATGTGAGCATTGTTGAGCTGATTATATATAGAAATAAAACATTATCAATTTTTTAAGCTAAACTGCCTGTTCTGTTGCATCAGCCTCATTGCTTTAAAAATAATAATAATAACATGCAGTGGTTGTATTTCATATTGATTTATTTTCACAATATACTATATACAATTTAAAACACACATTAAACACAATACATAGATATATACTGTATATAAAGTCGGAAGTTTACATGCACCTTAGCGAAATACATTTAAACTGAGTTTTTCACAATTCCTGACATTTAATCCTAGTAAAAAGTCCTTGTTTTAGGTCAGTTAGGATCATCACTTTATTTAGAGAATATGAAATGTCAGAATAATAGTAGACAGAATGATTTATTTCAGCTTTGATTTCTTTCATCACATTCCCAGTTGGTCAGAAGTTTACATACACTCAATTAGTATTTGGTAGCATTGCCTTTAAATAGTTTAACTTGGGTCAAGAGTTTCCTTCCACAAGCTTCCAATGCTTTTCAGTTCAACCCGCAAATTTTCTATTGGATTGAGGTCAGGGCTTTGTGATGGCCACTACAATACCTTTTTTGTCCTTAAGCCATTTTGCCACAACTTTGGAAGTGTGCTTTGGGTCATTGTCCATTTGGAAGACCCATTTGCGACAAAGCTTCAACGTCCTGCCTGATGTCTTGAGATGCTGTTTCAATTAATCCAATAAATCCACTTCTGCCATCTATTTTGTGAAGTGCACCAGTCCCTCCTGCAGCAAAGCACCCCCACAACATGATGCTGCCACCACCATGCTTCACGATGCAAGACTCCCCCTTTTTCCTCCAAACATAACGATGGTCATTATGGCCAAACAGTTCTATTTTTATTTCATCAGACCAGAGGACATTTCTCCAAACATACGATCTTTGTCCCCATTTGCAGTTGCAAACTGTAGTCTGGCTTTTTTATGGCTGTTTTGGAGCAGTGACTTCTTCCTTGCTGAGCAGCCATTCAGGTTATGTCAATATAGGACATGACATCACTTTCTGGAATTTTCCAAGCTGTATAAAGGCACAGTCAACATAGTGTACGTAAACTTCTGACCCTCTGGAATTGTGATACAGTGAATTATAAGTTAAATAATCTGTCTGTAAACAATTGTTGGAAAAATGACTTGTCATGCACAAAGTAGATGTACTAACAGACTTGCCAAAACTATAGGTTGCAGCATAGCCTAGTGGTTAGAGCGTTGGACTAATAACCGGAAGGTTGCGAGTTCAAACCCCGAGCTGACAAAGTACAAATCTGTCATTCTGTCCCTGAACAGGCAGTTAACCCACTGTTCCTAGGCCCTCATTGAAAATAAGAATTTGTTCTTAACTGACTTGCCTGGTTATATAAAGGTAAAAAATAACTAAAGAAATATGTGGAGTGGTTGAAAAATGAGTTTTAATGACTCCAACCTAAGTTTATGTAAACTAAGACTTCAACTGTATATCTACATTAGGATACAAACACACAATCATGGTAAGCACAAATAAAACATCACAATTCACCCTGAAAAAAAAAAAAACTGTTTCATTCATCCACAAATAAATCCACAAATCAATACTTTAAATTGACCAAACGACACCAGAACATCAATCGGTATCAATTTGGAATCTGTCGTCTTAGAACTGTCCCAGAGTCTGTTTTTAACTGTGGATATGTTTTCCACCGTCTCCAGGGACGACTGGACACCCTTCATTTCAAGCCCTGGATGGGAATTATTCTATAGGCTACCAAGGGTGGCCAATCATCCTCCAGGAGAGCCTTAAAGGGGCAGTGTTGTATTTTGAGACAGGAGGTATGAAAGAAGCCAATAAGGCAGAGAGTATAGCCTACATTTCTGTCTGATTCTCCACGGTAAAAACATAGTAATGCATTTTATTGTGTAACGTGGTTCCTTGCATCCTACAAGTATGTAAAAAAGGACAAGTAGCTAAATAAGTGAATATCAAACCCTCATTACAAACTGGATATAGGCTCATACATATGAATGTACTTCAACTGGTGCTCGTGTTAATATTCATCTCTTCATTGAAGGTTTAACATGTCATCTGTCAAAGGATGTGCTGAAGGGTATAGTGATGAAGGCTGCATGCACCCAAAGGATGTGAGACAAGACGTGCTGAAAGGTACCTATAGTGATGAAGGCTGCACCCTATTCCCTATTAAGTGCACAAAGTGACGTAAGGGCTCTGTTCAAACGCAGTGCACTACAGATTAGAGCTGGGCGATATCGACAAACATCCTTCTTTTTTATCCGTTATTTTACCAGGTAAATTGACTGAGAACACATTCTCATTTACAGCAACGACCTGGGGAATAGTTACAGGGGAGAGGAGGGGGATGAATGAGCCAATTGTAAACTGGGGCTTATTAGGTGACTGTGATGGTTTGAGGGCCAGATTGGGAATTTAGCCAGGACACCAGGGTTAACACCCCTACTCTTACGATAAGTGCCATGGGATCTTTAATGACCTCAGAGAGTCAGGACACCCATTTATCATCCCATCCGAAAGACAGCACACCTACACAGGGCAGTGTCCCCAATCACTGCCCTGGGGCATTGGGATCATTTTTTTAGACCAGAGGAAAGAGCACCTCCTACTGGCCCTCCAACACCACTTCCAGCAGCATCTGGTCTCCCATTCAGGAACTGACCAGGACTAACACTGCTTAGCTTCAGAAGCAAGCCAGCAGTGGTATGCAGGGTGGTATGCTGCAGGCATATTGTGATAAATGGACTGAATTATAACAATAACAATAAATGGAATGATAAGTTAAGAACTTATATGTGCAGCATAGTTATGTTTGATATTACCCATATTATTTCTACTACTCTGAATGTTGTAGCTATCAATTGTCCCATTGACAATCAAACATTAGCAAATGTATTTCATTTCAAACGGAACATTTCTCTAGTAAAACCCTGTAGGTTGTTTATTGTAAAATGAAGGATATCAGCAAATGTCCACAATAAGTGATCAGTTTGGTCAGTGGCAATCATTGTTGGTTTATAGTCCCAGCTCTACACAGATGCAGGAGCTTAATTTGACCCCGTTTCTCACAGCAGGTAAATAATCCTGCAGCAACAGGAAATGTTTAATTATTATATGGATTATAATGAATTAACTTTTTTTTGTTGTAGGGGTTTGATAAAGTCTACATGTTTTAAGTGGAAATTACAAACATTAGAAACCTTTTAGAATCTAGAATGCACTCACATTTCTTGCAACACCAGGAGGATCAAATTAAGATCCTACACCTGTATGTAGGGAATAGGGTTCCATTTGGGATGCAGGTATATAGTGATTATCAAATCAAATCAAATCAAATGTTATGGGTCACATGGTTAGCAGATGTTATTGGTCACATGGTTAGCAGATGTTATTGGTCACATGGTTAGCAGATGTTATTGGTCACATGGTTAGCAGATGTTATTGGTCACATGGTTAGCAGATGTTAATGGTCACACGGTTAGCAGATGTTATTGGTCACATGGTTAGCAGATGTTATTGGTCACATGGTTAGCAGATGTTAATGGTCACATGGTTAACAGATGTTAATGGTCACATGGTTAGCAGATGTTATTGGTCACATGGTTAACAGATGTTAATGGTCACATGGTTAGCAGATGTTAATGGTCACATGGTTAGCAGATGTTAATGGTCACATGGTTAGCAGATGTTAATGGTCACATGGTTAGCAGATGTTATTGGTCACATGGTTAGCAGATGTTATTGGTCACATGGTTAGCAGATGTTAATGGTCACATGGTTAGCAGATGTTAATGCTAATGTAGCGAAATGCTTGTGCTTCTAGTTCACAATGCAGTAATAATCCAACAAGTAATATAGCTAACAATTCCAACAAAAAAACTACTGTCTTATACACACAAGTGTAAAGGGATATAGAATATGTACATAAAGATATATGAATGAGTGATGGTACAGAGCGGCATAGGCAAGATGCAGTAGATGGTATCGAGTACAGTATATACATATGAGATGAGTATGTAAACAAAGTGGCATAGTTTAAAGTGGCTAGTGATACATGTATTACATAAAGATGCAGTAGATGATATAGAGTACAGTATATACATATGAGATAAGTATGTAAACAAAGTGGCATAGTTTAAAGTGGCTAGTGATACATGTATTACATAAAGATGCAGTAGATGATATAGAGTACAGTATATACGTATGCATATGAGATAAATAATGTAGGGTATGTAAACATATTAAGTAGCATTGTTATGGCAGAGATTGAGAGTTGTATGTAGCACAGGAAGAGACAGGCATCATCACCAAGTCTGCTTCACCTGAGGAGTGAGGAGATGAATAGCGAAGTCGCTTTCTGTGAATTTGTCACGGTGTCTGTCTCTGCGTGGGAGTAGTGAAGAGGACATCATCTGTAAAATATTGATGAGTTTGAAATTGCAGTGAACTGGATTAGGGGCCAATAATTAGATATGTGAGCTCCTACATGCAGCATGGCTCAACGACACACTGAGGCAGGAGAAATCATGTCGTGGGTTTATATACTGTCCTCTGTACAGTCCTGACTGGTTGTTGTAGTAGATACAAGCTGTAGACAACTCAGTGGTTGTCTGTAGACTACTCCTGTTCGTCCTTGGTGTGGTAGATACAGGCTGGTTGTGTTTAGACTACCCCTGTTCGTCCTTGGTGTGGTAGATACAGGCTGGTTGTCTGTTGACTACTCCTGTTCATCCTTGGTGTGGTAGATACAGGCTGGTTGTCTGTAGACTACCCCTGTTTGTCCTTGGTGTGGTAGATACAGGCTGGTTGTAGACAACTCAGTGGTTGTCTGTAGACTACTCCTGTTCGTCCTTGGTGGGGTAGATACAGGCTGGTTGTCTGTTGACTACTCCTGTTCGTTCTTGGTGTGGTAGATACAGGCTGTATGTAGACAACTCAGTGGTTGTCTGTAGACTACCCCTGTTCGTCCTTGGTGGGGTAGATACAGGCTGGTTGTCTGTTGACTACCTCTGGTCGTCCTTGGTGTGGTAGATACAGGCTGGTTGTCTGTAGACTACCCCTGTTCGTCCTTGGTGTGGTAGATATCAAATCAAATCAAATCAAATTTTATTTGTCACATACACATGGTTAGCAGATGTTAATGCGAGTGTAGCGAAATGCTTGTGCTTCTAGTTCCGACAATGCAGTAATAACGAGCAAGTAATCTAACTAACAATTCCAAAAAAAACTACTGTCATACACAGTGTAAGGGGATAAAGAATATGTACATAAGGATATATGAATGAGTGATGGTACAGAGCAGCATAGGCAAGATACAGTAGATGATATTGAGTACAGTATATACATATGAGATAAGTATGTAAACCAAGTGGCATAGTTAAAGTGGCTAGTGATACATGTATTACATAAGGATGCCGTCGATGATATAGAGTACAGTATCAACGTATGCATATGAGATGAACAATGTAGGGTAAGTAACATTATATAAGGTAGCATTGTTTAAAGTGGCTAGTGATATATTTACATCATTTCCCATCAATTCCCATGATTAAAGTGGCTGGAGTAGAGTCAGTGTCATTGACAGTGTGTTGGCAGTAGCCACTCAATGTTAGTGGTGGCTGTTTAACAGTCTGATGGCCTTGAGATAGAAGCTGTTTTTCAGTCTCTCGGTCCCAGCTTTGATGCACCTGTACTGACCTCGCCTTCTGGATGGCAGCGGGGTGAACAGGCAGTGGCTCGGGTGGTTGATGTCCTTGATGATCTTTATGGCCTTCCTGTAGCATCGGGTGGTGTAGGTGTCCTGGAGGGCAGGTAGTTTGCCCCGGTGATGCGTTGTGCAGACCTCACTACCCTCTGGAGAGCCTTACGGTTGAGGGCGGTGCAGTTGCCATACCAGGCGGTGATACAGCCCGCCAGGATGCTCTCGATTGTGCATCTGTAGAAGTTTGTGAGTGCTTTTGGTGACAAGCCGAATTTCTTCAGCCTCCTGAGGTTGAAGAGGCGCTGCTGCGCCTTCCTCACGATGCTGTCTGTGTGAGTGGACCAATTCAGTTTGTCTGTGATGTGTATGCCGAGGAACTTAAAACTTGCTACCCTCTCCACTACTGTTCCATCGATGTGGATGGGGGGTGTTCCCTCTGCTGTTTCCTGAAGTCCACAATCATCTCCTTAGTTTTGTTGACGTTGAGTGTGAGGTTATTTTCCTGACACCACACTCCGAGGGCCCTCACCTCCTCCCTGTAGGCCGTCTCGTCGTTGTTGGTGATCAAGCCTACCACTGTTGTGTCGTCCGCAAACTTGATGATTGAGTTGGAGGCTTGCATGGCCACGCAGTCGTGGGTGAACAGGGAGTACAGGAGAGGGCTCAGAACTACCCTTGTGGGGCCCCAGTGTTGAGGATCAGCAGGGAGGAGATGTTGTTGCCTACCCTCACCACCTGGGGGTAGCCCAGGCAGGAAGTCCAGTACCCAGTTGCACAGGGCGGGGTCGAGACCCAGGGTCTCGAGCTTGATGACGAGCTTGGAGGTACTATGGTGTTGAATGCCGAGCTGTAGTCGATGAACAGCATTCTCACATAGGTATTCCTCTTGTCCAGATGGGTTAGGGCAGTGTGCAGTGTGGTTGAGATTGCATCGTCTGTGGACCTATTTGGGCGGTAAGCAAATTGGAGTGGGTCAAGGGTGTCAGGTAGGGTGGAGGTGATATGGTCCTTGACTAGTCCTCTCAAAGCACTTCATGATGACGGATGTGAGTGCTACGGGCGGTAGTCGTTTAGCTCAGTTACCTTAGCTTTCTTGGGAACAGGAACAATGGTGGCCCTCTTGAAGCATGTGGGAACAGCAGACTGGTATAGGGATTGATTGAATATGTCCGTAAACACACCGGCCAGCTGGTCTGCGCATGCTCTGAGGGCGCGGCTGGGGATGCCGTCTGGGCCTGCAGCCTTGCGAGGGATAACACGTTTAAATGTCTTACTCACTTCGGCTGCAGTGAAGGAGAGACCGCATGTTTCCGTTGCAGGCCGTGTCAGTGGCACTGTATTGTCCTCAAAGCGGGCAAAAAGTTATTTAGTCTGCCTGGGAGCAAGACATCCTGGTCCGTGACTGGGCTGGGTTTCTTCCTGTAGTCCGTGATTGACTGTAGACTCCTGTGATTGACTGTGATTGACTCCTGTTCGTTCTTGGTGTGGTAGATACAGGCTGTAGACAACTCAGTGGTTGTCTGTAGACTACTCCTGTTTGTCCTTGGTGTGGTAGATACAGGCTGGTTGTCTGTTGACTACCCCTGTTCGTCCTGGTGTGGTAGATACAGGCTGGTTGTCTGTTGACTACCCCTGTTCGTCCTTGGTGGGGTAGATACAGGCTGGTTGTCTGTTGACTACCCCTGTTTGTCCTTGGCAGACAGGCATCAGGTTGTTTATGACTGAAGGAGGCATCTCAAACGGCACCCTATTCCCTATGTAGTGCACTGCTTCTGACCAGAGCCCTGTGAGTTTCCCTATGGGTTTCCCTGTGGGTTTCCCTATTTCCCTGTGAGTTTCCCTATGAGTTTCCCTATGGGTTTCCTGTGGGTTTCCCTGTGAGCTTCCCTGTGGGTTTCCTGTGGGTTTTGACAGCTCTGCTCTCCACTGAGGTTAGCTGGTGAATTCAACAGCAGGCAAACATTCAACCAGGCAGTTTTGACCTCCGACACAGGGATCAACCAGGCAGTATTGACCTCCTACACAGGGATCAACCAGGCAGTATTGACCTCCTACACAGGGACCAACCAGGCAGTATTGACCTCCTACACAGGGATCAACCAGGCAGTATTGACCTCATACACAGGGATCAACCAGGCAGTATTGACCTCCTACACAGGGACCAACCAGGCAGTATTGACCTCCTACACAGGGATCAACCAGGCAGTATTGACCTCCTACACAGGGATCAACCAGGCAGTATTGACCTCCTACACAGGGATCAACCAGGCAGTATTGACCTCATACACAGGGATCAACCAGGCAGTATTGACCTCCTACACAGGGATCAACCAGGCAGTATTGACCTCCTACACAGGGATCAACCAGGCAGTATTGACCTCCTACACAGGGAAACAAAAGATCCACCTTGTTTCTCTCCTCTCTTATCCTGGATCTGATGGAAGAGTCATTTATATTGACATCGTCATGTGTTCCATTGTTGGGTCATTTTTATTCAGGGAACATTCCCATGACATCATCACGTGTTCCATTGTTGAGTCATTTCTATTCAGGGAACATTCCCATGACATCATCACGTGTTCCATTGTTGAGTCATTTATGTTCAGGGAACATTCCCGTGAGATCATCATGTGTTCCGTTGTTGAACGGAGAGTAAAATGTCATTATCATTAGTCCCTGTTATTCTGATATCTGTCATGAAATGAAATGAGTAAGCAACTGGTGACAATAGACAACAGAACAACTGCTGGGATTTGAGTTATCTCTCTAAAGCAACACATTGTATTCTTTCAGATGAAAAATAGTATATCGTTTTTGTTTTTTATTCCGTGGCTGATGGATGTCTGTTTGAACTACACGAGGCCTTACAGCTGTTCATAATGTAATGTGCAGTAGCGGACTTTCAAATATTCATGTAGAAGTGGTACCTGACATGCTTTGATCTCTGCTGTAAAGTATATTGCTACGTTCCTATATCCACACTAGCAAATCACTTTGAATGCCCAATACATTGCAATGTGGATATTGGAGAGCCTATGGCTTGGAACCAGCAGGAGATCAACAGTAATCGGTTATGGTCCTATGAGGTTTATAATGAAACTCCTGGGACCAGCAGGAGATCAACAGTAATCCGTTATGGTCCTATGAGGTTTATAATGAAGCCACTGGGACCAGCAGGAGATCTACAGTAATCGGTTGTGGTCCTATGAGGTTTATAATGAAGCCACTGGGACCAGCAGGAGATCTACAGTAATCGGTTGTGGTCCTATGAGGTTTATAATGAAACTCCTGGGACCAGCAGGAGATCAACAGTAATCCGTTATGGTCCTATGAGGTTTATAATGAAGCCACTGGGACCAGCAGGAGATCTACAGTAATCGGTTGTGGTCCTATGAGGTTTATAATGAAGCCACTGGGACCAGCAGGAGATCTACAGTAATCGGTTGTGGTCCTATGAGGTTTATAATGAAGCCACTGGGACCAGCAGGAGATCAACAGTAATCGGTTGTGGTCCTATGAGGTTTATAATGAAGCCACTGGGACCAGCAGGAGATCTACAGTAATCGGTTGTGGTCCTATGAGGTTTATAATGAAGCCACTGGGACCAGCAGGAGATCTACAGTAATCGGTTGTGGTCCTATGAGGTTTATAATGAAGCCACTGGGACCAGCAGGAGATCTACAGTAATCGGTTGTGGTCCTATGAGGTTTATAATGAAGCCACTGGGACCAGCAGGAGATCAACAGTAATCGGTTGTGGTCCTATGAGGTTTATAATGAAACCCTGGGACCAGCAGGAGATCTACAGTAATTGGTTGTGGTCCTATGAGGTTTATAATGAAGCCACTGGGACCAGCAGGAGATCTACAGTAATCGGTTGTGGTCCTATGAGGTTTATAATGAAGCCACTGGGACCAGAAGGAGATCTACAGTAATCGGTTGTGGTCCTATGAGGTTTATAATGAAGCCACTGGGACCAGCAGGAGATCTACAGTAATAATTGGTTGTGGTCCTATGAGGTTTATAATGAAGCCACTGGGACCAGCAGGAGATCTACAGTAATCGGTTGTGGTCCTATGAGGTTTATAATGAAGCCACTGGGACCAGAAGGAGATCTACAGTAATCGGTTGTGGTCCTATGAGGTTTATAATGAAGCCACTGGGACCAGCAGGAGATCAACAGTAATCGGTTGTGGTCCTATGAGGTTTATAATGAAGCCACTGGGACCAGCAGGAGATCAACAGTAATCGGTTGTGGTCCTATGAGGTTTATAATGAAGCCACTGGGACCAGCAGGAGATCAACAGTAATCGGTTGTGGTCCTATGAGGTTTATAATGAAGCCACTGGGACCAGCAGGAGATCTACAGTAATCGGTTGTGGTCCTATGAGGTTTATAATGAAGCCACTGGGACCAGCAGGAGATCAACAGTAATCGGTTGTGGTCCTATGAGGTTTATAATGAAGCCACTGGGACCAGCAGGAGATCTACAGTAATCGGTTGTGGTCCTATGAGTTTATAATGAAACTCCTGGGACCAGCAGGAGATCAACTGTAATCTGTTATGGTCCTATGAGGTTTATAATGAAGCCACTGGGACCAGCAGGAGATCAACAGTAATCGGTTATGGTCCTATGAGGTTTATAATGAAGCCACTGGGACCAGCAGGAGATCTACAGTAATCGGTTGTGGTCCTATGAGGTTTATAATGAAACTCCTGGGACCAGCAGGAGATCAACTGTAATCTGTTATGGTCCTATGAGGTTTATAATGAAGCCACTGGGACCAGCAGGAGATCAACAGTAATCGGTTATGGTCCTATGAGGTTTATAATGAAGCCACTGGGACCAGCAGGAGATCTACAGTAATCGGTTGTGGTCCTATGAGGTTTATAATGAAACTCCTGGGACCAGCAGGAGATCAACAGTAATCCGTTATGGTCCTATGAGGTTTATAATGAAGCCACTGGGACCAGCAGGAGATCTACAGTAATCGGTTGTGGTCCTATGAGGTTTATAATGAAGCCACTGGGACCAGCAGGAGATCAACAGTAATCGGTTGTGGTCCGATGAGGTTTATAATGAAACCCCTGGGACCAGCAGGAGATCTTCCTGACGGGCCGCCCCCAGGTGGTGAGGGTAGGCATGAACACCTCCTCCCCGCTGATCCTCAACACTGGGGCCCCACAAGGGTGCGTTCTGGCCCTCTCCTGTTTATAACGACTGCGTGGCCAGCACGATCTCCAACTCAATCATCAAGTTTGTGGACGACACAACAGTGGTAGGCTTGATTATAACAACGAAGCCAGGGGCCTACAGGGAGGAGGTGGTTGGGCCCTAGTGTGGTGTATAAAATAACCCACACTCCAACGCAGGAAAACTAAGGAGATGATTGTGGACTTCAGGAAACAGCAGAGGGAACACCCCCATCCACATCGATGGAACAGTAGTGGAGAGGGTAGCAAGTTTTAAGTTCCTCGGCATACACATCACAGACAAACTGAATTGGTCCACTCACACAGACAGCATCTGGGACCAGCAGGAGATCAGGAGGCAGAAGAAATGCGGCTTGTCACCAAAAGCACTCACAAACTTCTACAGATGCACAATCGAGAGCATCCCGGCGGGCTGTATCACCGCCTGGTATGGCAACTCACCGCCCTCAACCGTAAGGCTCTCCAGAGGTTTAGTGAGGTCTGCACTGGGATCACCGGGGAAACTACACCCTCCAGGACACCACCACCCGATGCTAGGAGGCCATAAAGATCATCAAGGACATCAGCCACCCGAGCCACTGCCTGTTCACCCCGGTCCATCCAGAAGGTTTATAATGGTGCATCAAAGCTGGGACCGAGAGACTGAAAACAGCTTCTATCTCAAGGCCATCAGACTGTTAAACAGCCACCACTAACATTGAGTGGCTACTGCCAACACACTGTCAATGACACTGACTCTACTCCAGCCACTTTAATCATGGGAATTGATGGGAAATGATGTAAATATATCACTAGCCACTTTAAACAATGCTACCTTATATAATGTTACTTACCTACATTGTTCATCTCATATGATACGTTGATACTGTACCATATCAGGAGATCCTTATGTAATACATGTATCACTAGCCACTTTAACTATGCCACTGGGACATACATCTCAGGATGATATACTGTACTCGATATCATCTACTGTATTTGCCTATGCTGCCACTGTACCATCACTCATTCAATATCCTTATGTACATATTCTTTATCCCCTTACACTGTGTATGACAGTAGTTTTTTTATGGAATTGTTAGTTAGATTACTTGGGTTATTACTGCATTGTCGGAACTAGAAGCACAAGCATTTCGCTTGTGGTCATTAACATCTGCTAACCATGTGTATGTGATAAATAAAATTTGATTTGGATTTGATTTGATTTGATTTGATTAGATCTACAGTAATCGGTTGTGGTCCTATGAGGTTTATAATGAAGCCACTGGGACCAGCAGGAGATCTACAGTAATCGGTTGTGGTCCTATGAGGTTTATAATGAAGCCACTGGGACCAGCAGGAGATCTACAGTAATCGGTTGTGGTCCTATGAGGTTTATAATGAAGCCACTGGGACCAGCAGGAGATCAACAGTAATCGGTTGTGGTCCTATGAGGTTTATAATGAAGCCACTGGGACCAGCAGGAGATCTACAGTAATCGGTTGTGGTCCTATGAGGTTTATAATGAAGCCACTGGGACCAGCAGGAGATCAACAGTAATCGGTTGTGGTCCTATGAGGTTTATAATGAAGCCACTGGGACCAGCAGGAGATCTACAGTAATCGGTTGTGGTCCTATGAGGTTTATAATGAAGCCACTGGGACCAGCAGGAGATCAACAGTAATCGGTTGTGGTCCTATGAGGTTTATAATGAAGCCACTGGGACCAGCAGGAGATCAACAGTAATCGGTTGTGGTCCTATGAGGTTTATAATGAAGCCACTGGGACCAGCAGGAGATCAACAGTAATCGGTTGTGGTCCTATGAGGTTTATAATGAAGCCACTGGGACCAGAAGGAGATCTACAGTAATCGGTTGTAGTCCTATGAGGTTTATAATGAAGCCACTGGGACCAGCAGGAGATCTACAGTAATCGGTTGTGGTCCAATGAGGTTTATAATGAAGCCACTGGGACCAGCAGGAGATCAACAGTAATCGGTTGTGGTCCTATGAGGTTTATAATGAAACCCTGGGACCAGCAGGAGATCAACAGTAATCGGTTGTGGTCCAATGAGGTTTATAATGAAACCCCTGGAACCAGCAGGAGATCAACAGTAATCAGAAGGGCTGGGGTGAACGGATCACAAATGATAGATGGATGAAACCCATGAATGGATGATGGACAGATGAGGGACGTATGGATGAGTAACCATCCATAAACCAATGAAGAACAACAGGTGGATGGGGGAATGGATGATGGACAGATGAGGGATAAATGGATGGATGAAGCCCCATGGATAGATGATGATGAGATGGAGGAATGCATGGATGAACCCTGGTCTCCATGGTGATGTAATAGGAGACACCTTGGTCTCCATAGTGATGGAGTAGGAGACACCCTGGGCTCCATAGTGATGTAATAGGAGACACCCTGGGCTCCATAGTGATGGAATAGGAGACACCCTGGGCTCCATAGTGATGGAATAGGAGACACCCTGGGCTCCATAGTGATGGAATAGGAGACACCCTGGGCTCCATAGTGATGGAATAGGAGACACCCTGGGCTCCATAGTGATGGAATAGGAGACATGGGCTCCATAGTGATGGAATAGGAGACACCCTGGGCTCCATAGTGATGGAATAGGAGACACCCTGGGCTCCATAGTGATGGAATAGGAGACACCCTGGGCTCCATAGTGATGGAATAGGAGACACCCTGGGCTCCATAGTGATGGAATAGGAGACACCCTGGGCTCCATAGTGATGGAATAGGAGACACCCTGGGCTCCATAGTGATGGAATAGGAGACACCATGGGCTCCATAGTGATGGAATAGGAGACACCCTGGGCTCCATAGTGATGGAATAGGAGACACCCTGGGCTCCATAGTGATGGAATAGGAGACACCCTGGGCTCCATAGTGATGGAATAGGAGACACCCTGGTCTCCATAGTGATGGAATAGGAGACACCCTGGGATCCATAGTGATGGAATAGGAGACACCCTGGGCTCCTCTGGGTGACTTGTCTCTCTCTTCTCTACTCTTGGTGTCTGGGTGACTTGTCTCTCTCTTCTCTCACCCTGGTCTCTGGGTGACTTGTCTCTCTCTTCTCTACTCTTGGTGTCTGGGTGACTTGTCTCTCTCTTCTCTACTCTTGGTGTCTGGGTGACTTGTCTCTCTCTTCTCTCACCCTGGTCTCCTCTGGGTGACTTGTCTCTCTCTTCTCTACTCTTGGTGTCTGGGTGACTTGTCTCTCTCTTCTCTCACCCTGGTCTCCTCTGGGTGACTTGTCTCTCTCTTCTCTCACCCTGGTCTCCTCTGGGTGACTTGTCTCTCTCTTCCCTACTCTTGGTGTCTGGGTGACTTCTCTCTCTCTTCTCTACTCTTGGTGTCTGGGTGACTTGTCTCTTTCTTCTCTCACCCTGGTCTCCTCTGGGTGACTTGTCTCTCTCTTCTCTACTCTTGGTGTCTGGGTGACTTGTCTCTCTCTTCTCTCACCCTGGTCTCCTCTGGGTGACTTGTCTCTCTCTTCTCTCACCCTGGTCTCCTCTGGGTGACTTGTCTCTCTCTTCTCTCACCCTGGTCTCCTCTGGGTGACTTGTCTCTCTCTTCTCTACTCTTGGTGTCTGGGTGACTTGTCTCTCTCTTCTCTCACCCTGGTCTCTGGGTGACTTGTCTCTCTCTTCTCTACTCTTGGTGTCTGGGTGACTTGTCTCTCTCTTCTCTACTCTTGGTGTCTGGGTGACTTGTCTCTCTCTTCTCTCACCCTGGTCTCCTCTGGGTGACTTGTCTCTCTCTTCTCTCACCCTGGTCTCCTCTGGGTGACTTGTCTCTCTCTTCTCTCACCCTGGTCTCCTCTGGGTGACTTGTCTCTCTCTTCTCTCACCCTGGTCTCCTCTGGGTGACTTGTCTCTCTCTTCTCTCACCCTGGTCTCCTCTGGGTGACTTGTCTCTCTCTTCACTCACCCTGTGCAGTTCCCTGTGGAGGACTGCTGACATCTCGTAAGGGGACCATCCTTTCTCCTGGTTACCCAGAGCCCTACGCCAACTATCTCAACTGTATCTGGAAGGTCTCTGTGCCGGAGGGAGCAGGCATCCAAGTGAGAGATGCAGCATGAAACGTTATGAATATAATGTTGGAAAGTGTTGATAGTTAAAAGGGTTTAAGAATGAAACTTTCATGGAATTCTATCTTAAAATGGGAATTTGCTAAAAATGTATCCCATTATTGATGAAGCAACTGTTTTATTCAACTTAGATATTTCTTCTTTTTTTTTTTACTCTTAAATGTATTTCTTTGTTCCTTTCTTCAGATCCAGGTCATAACTTTTGCCACGGAACACAACTGGGACTCCTTGGACTTTTTGACGGCGTCGATGGCAACGCGCCAAGGCTTGGCAGCTATTCAGGTGAAACAACCTCCAGAATTAGTCTTTTAAAGCTCCCATTTTGGAATTGATAATAATGTCTGATCGGAACCTTCAGTAAAAAAGCTGCCATTTTGGAATTGATAATAATATCTGATCGGAACACAGTACTGATGGATGTGATAATAATGTCTGATCAGAACACAGTACTTATGGATGCGATAATAATGTCTGATAGAACACAGTACTTATGGATGTGATAATAATGTCTGATCAGAACACAGTACTTATGGATGTGATAATAATGTCTGATCAGAACACAGTACTTATGGATGCGATAATAATGTCTGATCAGAACACAGTACTGATGGATGTGATAATAATGTCTGATCAGAACACAGTACTTATGGATGTGATAATAATGTCTGATCAGAACACAGTACTTATGGATGCGATAATAATGTCTGATCAGAACACAGTACTTATGGAATTGATAATAATGTCTGATCAGAACACAGTACTTATGGAATTGATAATAATATCTGATCGGAACCTTCAGTAAAAATAGCTGCCATTTTGGAATTGATAATAATATCTGATCAGAACACAGTACTTATGGATGTGATAATAATGTCTGATCAGAACACAGTACTTATGGAATTGATAATAATGTCTGATCAGAACCTTCAGTAAAAAAGCTGCCATTTTGGAATTGATAATAATATCTGATCAGAACACAGTACTTATGGATGTGATAATAATGTCTGATCAGAACACAGTACTTATGGAATTGATAATAATGTCTGATCGGAACCTTCAGTAAAAAAGCTGCCATTTTGGAATTGATAATAATATCTGATCAGAACACAGTACTTATGGATGTGATAATAATGTCTGATCAGAACACAGTACTTATGGATGCGATAATAATGTCTGATCAGAACACAGTACTTATGGATGCGATAATAATGTCTGATCAGAACACAGTACTTATGGATGTGATAATAATGTCTGATCAGAACACAGTACTGACTATGGATGCGATAATAATGTCTGATCAGAACACAGTACTTATGGAATTGATAATAATGTCTGATCGGAACCTTCAGTAAAAAAGCTGCCATTTTGGAATTGATAATAATATCTGATCAGAACACAGTACTTATGGATGTGATAATAATGTCTGATAGGAACACAGTACTTATGGATGTGATAATAATGTCTGATCAGAACACAGTACTTATGGATGAAGAATAATGTCTGATCAGAACACAGTACTTATGGATGTGATAATAATGTCCTGATGAGAACACAGTACTTATGGATGTGATAATAATGTCTGATCAGAACACAGTACTTATGGATGTGATAATAATGTCTTTACTGATCAGAACACAGTACTTATGGATGTGATAATAATGTCTGATCAGAACACAGTACTGATGGATGTGATAATAATGTCTGATCAGAACACAGTACTGATGGATGTGATAATAATGTCTGATCAGAACACAGTACTGATGGATGTGAAATAATGTCTTTATCGGTTATCCGAATCTCCAAACGGTGCAGTTCAAGGAAATTACCTGATGACGAAGACCTGACTGACTCCCTCTGACTCCCTAGCAAAATGAAATAGTCTTTACCTGATGACGAAGACCTGACTGACTCCCTCTGACTCCCTAGCAAAATGAAATAGTCTTTACCTGATGAAGAAGACCTGACTGACTCCCTCTGACTCCCCTAGCAAAATGAAATAGTCTTTACCTGATGAAGAAGACCTGACTGACTCCCTCTGACTCCCCTAGCAAAATGAAATAGTCTTTACCTGATGAAGAAGACCTGACTGACTCCCTCTGACTCGCCTAGCAAAATGATATAGTCTTTACCTGATGAAGAAGACCTGACTGACTCCCTCTGACTCGCCTAGCAAAATTAAATAGTCTTTACCTGATGACGAAGACCTGACTGACTCCCTCTGACTCGCCTAGCAAAATGAAATAGTCTTTACCTGATGAAGAAGATCTGACTGACTCTAGTCTTCACCTGATGAAGAAGACCTGACTGACTCCCTCTGACTCGCCTAGCAAAATGATATAGTCTTTACCTGATGAAGAAGATCTGAGAAGTCTTCACCTGATGAAGAAGACCTGACTGACTCCCTCTGACTTGCCTAGCAAAATGAAATAGTCTTTACCTGATGACGAAGACCTGACTGACTCCCTCTGACTCCCCTAGCAAAATGAAATAGTCTTTACCTGATGATGTCTTTACCTGATGACGAAGACCTGACTGACTCCCTCTGACTCGCCTAGCAAAATGATATAGTCTTTACCTGATGACAAAGACCTGACTGACTCCCTCTGACTCGCCTAGCAAAAAATGAAATAGTCTTTACCTGATGAAGAAGACCTGACTGACTCCCTCTGACTCGCCTAGCAAAATGAATTAGTCTTTACCTGATGAAGAAGACCTGACTGACTCCCTCTGACTCACCTAGCAAAATGAAATAGTCTTTACCTGATGAAGAAGACCTGACTGACTCCCTCTGACTCGCCTAGCAAAATTATATAGTCTTTACCTGATGAAGAAGACCTGACTGACTCCCTCTGACTCGCCTAGCAAAATGAAATAGTCTTTACCTGATGAAGAAGATCTGACTGACTCTAGTCTTCACCTGATGAAGAAGACCTGACTGACTCCCTCTGACTCGCCTAGCAAAATGATACAGTCTTTACCTGATGAAGAAGATCTGACTGACTCTAGTCTTCACCTGATGAAGAAGACCTGACTGACTCCCTCTGACTTGCCTAGCAAAATTATATAGTCTTTACCTGATGAAGAAGACCTGACTGACTCCCTCTGACTTGCCTAGCAAAATTAAATAGTCTTTACCTGATGACGAAGACCTGACTGACTCCCTCTGACTCGCCTAGCAAAATGAAATAGTCTTTACCTGATGAAGAAGACCTGACTGACTCCCTCTGACTCCCCTAGCAAAATTAAATAGTCTTTACCTGATGAAGAAGATCTGACGGACTCTAGTCTTCACCTGATGAAGAAGACGTGACTGACTCCCTCTGACTTGCCTAGCAAAATTATATAGTCTTTACCTGATGAAGAAGACCTGACTGACTCCCTCTGACTTGCCTAGCAAAATTAAATTGTCTTTACCTGACGAAGAAGACCTGACGGACTCTAGTCTTTACCTGATGAAGAAGACCTGACGGACTCTAGTCTTCACCTGATGAAGAAGACCTGACTGACTCTACTCTTCACCTGATGAAGAAGACCTGACTGACTCTACTCTTCACCTGATGACGAAGACCTGACGGACTTTCCCCAGGAACAGGCTTGGAATTAAAACCTACAGGAGGGTGTCTCTCCAGGAACAGGGTTGTAGTTAAAACCTACAGGAGGGTGTCTCTCCAGGAACAGGGTTGGAGTTAAAACCTACAGGAGGGTGTCTCTCCAGGAACAGGGTTGGAGTTAAAACCTACAGGAGGGTGTCTCTCCAGGAACAGGGTTGGAGTTAAAACCTACAGGAGGGTGTCTCTCCAGGAACAGGGTTGGAGTTAAAGCCCGTAAAACAGTATCTCTCCAGGAACAGGGTTGGAGTTAAAGCCCGTAAAACAGTATCTCTCCAGGAACAGGGTTGGAGTTAAAGCCCGTAAAACAGTATCTCTCCAGGAACAGGGTTGGAGTTAAAGCCCGTAAAACAGTATCTCTCCAGGAACAGGGTTGGAGTTAAAGCCCGTAAAACAGTATCTCTCCAGGAACAGGGTTGTAGTTAAAACCTACAGGAGGGTGTCTCTCCAGGAACAGGGTTGTAGTTAAAACCTACAGGAGGGTTTCTCTCCAGGGACAGGGTTGGAGTTAAAACCTACAGGAGGGTTTCTCTCCAGGAACAGGGTGGGAGTTAAAACCTACAGGAGGGTCTCTCTCCAGTAACAGGGTTGGAGTTAGAACCTACAGGAGGGTTTCTCTCCAGGAACAGGGTTGGAGTTAAAGCCCGTAAAACGGTATCTCTCCAGGTACAGGGTTGGAGTTAAAGCCCGTAAAACAGTATCTCTCCAGGAACAGGGATGGAGTTAAAACCTACAGGAGGGTCTCTCTCCAGGAACAGGGTTGGAGTTAAAACCTACAGGAGGGTTTCTCTCCAGGAACAGGGTTGGTGATCCCTGGTGTAGTGTATTTTATGATATTTTCCTATTGACTGTCTC